>NW_026688264.1:0-132910 GCF_030445035.2 Dasypus novemcinctus | reverse complement strand
TATATCAGAACCTAGCATTTACACTATAGGATAGGATTACCGCGGGTATAGCACCTAACTTTATAAACCTAAATGAAACAACATGGCACATATGATTTACTTGTGAGAACTAACCATTGTGTGCAGAGATTTTTCAGCTATCTCCTTTCCTTCAGTTTTTGTGCTAACATTCCTTTGTCTAAATCTAGCTTTTACACTATTGGAAAGCATTACGTGGGGTATAGCACCTAACTCTTTAAACTTAAATGAAACAACATGGCACATATGATTTACTTCTTAGAACTAAGCAATGTGTGCAGAGATTTTGCAGCTATCCCCTTTCCTTCAGTTTTAGTGCTAACATTCGTATCTCTAAAACTAGCATTTCCTATATAGGAAAGCATAACCGAGGGTATAGCACCTCACTCTTTAAACCTAAATGAAACAACATGGCACATATGATTTACTTCTTAGAACTAAGCATTGTGTGCAGAGGTTTTGCAGCTATCTCCTCTCCTTCAGTTTTTGTGCTAACATTCCTATATCAGAACCTTGCATTTACACTATATGATAGGATTACCGCTGGTATGGCACCTAACTCTTTAAACCTAAATGAAACAACATGGCACATATGATTTACTTCTGAGAACTAACCATTGTGTCCAGAGATTTTTCAGCTATCTCCTTTCCTTCAGTTTTCGTGCTAACATTCCTATGTCTAAAACTAGCTTTTACACTATAGGAAAGCATTACCGCGGGTATAGCACCTAACTCTTTAAACCTAAATGAAACAACATGGCACATATGATTTACTTCTGAGAACTAAGCAATGTGTGCAGAGATTTTGCAGCTATCCCCTTTCCTTCAGTTTTAGTGCTAACATTCATATCTCCAGAACTAGCATTTCCTATACAGGAAAGCATAACCGAGGGTATAGCACCTAACTCTTTAAACCTAAATGAAACAACATGGCACATATGATTTACTTCTTAGAACTAACCATTGTGTTCAGAGATTTTGCAGCTATCTCCTTTCCTTCAGTTTTTGAGCTAACATTCGTAGCTCTCATACTAGCATTTCCTATATAGGAAAGCATGACCGAGGGTATAGCACCTAAGTCTTTAAACCTAAATGAAACAACATGGCACATATGATTTACTTCCGAGAACGAAGGATTGTGTGCAGAGGTTTTGCAGCTATCTCCTTTCCTTCAGTTTTTCTACTAACATTCGTTTCTCTAAAACTAGCATTTCCTATATAGGAAAGCATAACCGAGGGTATAGCACCTCACTCTTTAAACCTAAATGAAACAACATGGCACATATGATTTCCTTCTGAAAACTAAGCATTGTGTGCAGAGATTTTTCAACTATCTCCTTTCCTTCAGTTTTTGTGCTAACATTCCTATGTCTAAAATTAGCATTTACACTATTGGAAAGCATTACCGAGGGTATAGCACCTAACTCTTTAAACCTAAATGAAACAACATGGCACCTATGATTTACTTCTGAGAACTAAGCATTGTGTGCAGAGATTTTGCAGCTATCTCCTTTCCTTCAGTTCTTGTGCTAACATTCGTATCTCCAGAACTAGCATTTCTTATACAGGAAATCATAACCGAGGTTATAGCACCTAACTCTTTAAACCTAAATGAAACAACATGGGACATATGATTTACTTCTGAGAACTAAGCATTGTGTGCAGAGGTTTTGCAGCTATCTCCTTTCCTTCAGTTTTTGTGCTAACATTCCTATATCAGAACCTAGCATTTACTCTATAGGATAGGATTACCGCTGGTATAGCACCTACCTCTTTAAACCTAAATGAAACAACATGGCACTTATGATTTAACTCTGAGAACTAACCATTGTGTCCAGAGATTTTTCAGCTATCTCCTTTCCTTCAGTTTTTGCGCTAACATTCCTATGTCTAAAACTAGCTTTTACACTATAGGAAAGCATTACCGCGGGTATAGCACCTAACTCTTTAAACCTAAATGAAACAACATGGCACCTATGATTTACTTCTGAGAACTAAGCATTGTGTGCAGAGATTTTGCAGCTATCTCCTTTCCTTCAGTTTTTGTGCTAACATTCCTATGTCTAAAACTAGCATTTCCACTATAGGAAAGCATTACCACGGGTATAGCCCCTAACTCTTTAAACGTAAATGAAAAACTATGGCACATATGATTTACTTCTGAGAACTAAGCATTGTGTGCAGAGATTTTGCAGCTATCTCCTTTCCTTCAGTTTTTGTGCTAACATTCCTATGTCTAAAACTAGCATTTACACTATAGGAAAGCATTACCACGGGTATAGCACCTAACTCTTTAAACCTAAATGGAATAGCATGGCACATATGATTTACTTCTGAGAACTAACCATTGTGTGCAGAGATTTTTCAGCTATCTCCTTTCCTTCAGTTTTTGTGCTGACATTCCTATATCAGAACCTAGCATTTACACTATAGGATAGGATTACCGCGGGTATAGCACCTAACTCTTTAAACCTAAATGAAACAACATGGCACATATGATTTACTTCTGAGAACTAACCATTGTGTGCAGAGATTTTTCAGCTATCTCCTTTCCTTCAGTTTTTGTGCTAACATTCCTTTGTCTAAATCTAGCTTTTACACTATAGGAAAGCATTACGTGGGGTATAGCACCTAACTCTTTAAACCTAAATGAAACAACATGGCACTTATGATTTACTTCTGAGAACTAAGCAATGTGTGCAGAGATTTTGCAGCTATCCCCTTTCCTTCAGTTTTAGTGCTAACATTCATATCTCCAGAACTAGCATTTCCTATACAGGAAAGCATAACCGAGGGTATAGCACCTAACTCTTTAAACCTAAATGAAACAACATGGCACATATGATTTTCTTCTTAGAACTAACCATTGTGTGCAGAGATTGTTCAGCTATCTCCTTTCCTTCAGTTTTTGTGCTGACATTCGTATCTCTCATACTTGCATTTCCTATATAGGAAAGCATGACCGAGGGTATAGCACCTAAGTCTTTAAACCTAAATGAAACAACATGGCACATATGATTTCCTTCTGAAAACTAAGCACTGTGTGCAGAGATTTTTCAACTATCTCCTTTCCTTCAGTTTTTGTGCTAACATTCCTATGTCTAAAACTAGCATTTACACTATTGGAAAGCATTACCGCGGGTATAGCACCTAACTCTTTAAACCTAAATGAAACAACATGGCACCTGTGATTTACTTCTGAGAACTAAGCATTTTGTGCAGAGATTTTGCAGCTATCTCCTTTCCTTCAGTTCTTGTGCTAACATTCGTATCTCCAGAACTAGCATTTCTTATACAGGAAAGCATAACCGAGGTTATAGCACCTAACTCTTTAAACCTAAATGAAACAACATGGGACATATGATTTACTTCTGAGAACTAAGCATTGTGTGCAGAGGTTTTGCAGCTATCTCCTTTCCTTCAGTTTTTGTGCTAACATTCCTATATCAGAACCTAGCATTTACACTATAGGATAGGATTACCGCTGGTATAGCACCTAACTCTTTAAACCTAAATGAAAAAACATGGCACATATGACTTACTTCTGAGAACTAACCATTGTGTCCAGAGATTTTTCAGCTATCTCCTTTCCTTCAGTTTTTGTGCTAACATTCCTATGTCTAAAACTAGCTTTTACACTATAGGAAAGCATTACCGCGGGTATATCACCTAACTCTTTAAACCTAAATGAAACAACATGGCACCTATGATTTACTTCTGAGAACTAAGTATTGTGTGCAGAGATTTTGCAGCTATCTCCTTTCCTTCAGTTTTTGTGCTAACATTCGTATCTCCAGAACTAGCATTTCTTATACAGGAAAGCATAACCGAGGGTATAGCACCTAACTCTTTAAACCTAAATGAAACAACATGGCACCTATGATTTACTTCTGAGAACTAAGCATTGTGTGCAGAGATTTTGCAGCTATCTCCTTTCCTTCAGTTTTTGTGCTAACATTCGTATTTCCAGAACTAGCATTTCTTATACAGGAAAGCATAACCGAGGTTATAGCACCTAACTCTTTAAACCTAAATGAAAGAACATGGAACATATGATTTACTTCTGAGAACTAAGCATTGTGTGCAGAGGTTTTGCAGCTATCTCCTTTCCTTCAGTTTTTGTGCTAACATTCCTACATCAGAACCTAGCATTTACACTATAGGATAGGATTACCGCTGGTATAGCACCTACCTCTTTAAACCTAAATGAAACAACATGGCACTTATGATTTAACTCTGAGAACTAACCATTGTGTCCAGAGATTTTTCAGCTATCTCCTTTCCTTCAGTTTTTGTGCTAACATTCCTTTGTCTAAATCTAGTTTTACACTATAGGAAAGCATTACGTGGGGTATAGCACCTAACTCTTTAAACCTAAATGAAACAACATGGCACATATGATTTACTTCTGAGAACTAAGCAATGTGTGCAGAGATTTTGCAGCTATCCCCTTTCCTTCAGTTTTAGTGCTAACATTCATATCTCCAGAACTAGCATTTCCTATACAGGAAAGCATAACCGAGGGTATAGCACCTAACTCTTTAAACCTAAATGAAACAACATGGCACATATGATTTACTTCTTAGAACTAACCATTGTGTGCAGAGGTTTTGCAGCTATCTCCTTTCCTTCAGTTTTTGTGCTAACATTCCTATATCAGAACCTAGCATTTACACTATAGGATAGGATTACCGCTGGTATAGCACCTAACTCTTTAAACCTAAATGAAAAAACATGGCACATATGATTTACTTCTGAGAACTAACCATTGTGTCCAGAGATTTTTCAGCTATCTCCGTTCCTTCAGTTTTTGTGCTAACATTCCTATGTCTAAAACTAGCTTTTACACTATAGGAAAGCATTACCGCGGGTATAGCACCTAACTCTTTAAACCTAAATGAAACAACATGGCACCTATGATTTACTTCTGAGAACTAAGTATTGTGTGCAGAGATTTTGCAGCTATCTCCTTTCCTTCAGTTTTTGTGCTAACATTCGTATCTCCAGAACTAGCATTTCTTATACAGGAAAGCATAACCGAGGGTATAGCACCTAACTCTTTAAACCTAAATGAAACAACATGGCACATATGATTTACTTCTGAGAACTAAGCATTGTGTGCAGAGATTTTTCAGCTATCTCCTTTCCTTCAGTTTTTGTGCTAACATTCGTATCTCTCATACTTGCATTTCCTATATAGGAAAGCATGACCGAGGGTATAGCACCTAAGTCTTTAAACCTAAATGAAACAATATGGCACATATGATTTACTTCCGAGAACTAAGCATTGTGTGCAGAGGTTTTGCAGCTATCTCCTTTCCTTCAGTTTTTCTGCTAACATTCGTTTCTCTAAAACTAGCATTTCCTATATAGGAAAGCATAACCGAGGGTATAGCACCTAACTTTATAAACCTAAATGAAACAACATGGCACATATGATTTACTTGTGAGAACTAACCATTGTGTGCAGAGATTTTTCAGCTATCTCCTTTCCTTCAGTTTTTGTGCTAACATTTGTATCTCCAGAACTAGCATTTCTTATACAGGAAAGCATAACCGAGGTTATAGCACCTAACTCTTTAAACCTGAGTGAAACAACATGGGACATATGATTTACTTCTGAGAACTAAGCATTGTGTGCAGAGGTTTTGCAGCTATCTCCTTTCCTTCAGTTTTTGTGCTAACATTCCTATATCAGAACCTAGCATTTACACTATAGGATAGGATTACCGCTGGTATAGCACCTAACTCTTTAAACCTAAATGAAACAACATGGCACTTATGATTTACCTCTGAGAACTAACCATTGTGTCCAGAGATTTTTCAGCTATCTCCTTTCCTTCAGTTTTTGCGCTAACATTCCTATGTCTAAAACTAGCTTTTACACTATAGGAAAGCATTACCGCGGGTATAGCACCTAACTCTTTAAACCTAAATGAAACAACATGGCACCTATGATTTACTTCTGAGAACTAAGCATTGTGTGCAGAGATTTTGCAGCTATCTCCTCTCCTTCAGTTTTTGTGCTAACATTCATGTCTGCAGAACTAGCATTTCTTATAAAGGAAAGCATAACCGAGGGTATAGCACCTAACTCTTTAAACCTAAATGAAACAACATGGCACATATGATTTACTTCTGAGAACTAAGCACTGTGTGCACAGTTTTTGGAGCTATCTCCTTTCCTTCAATTTTGTGCTAACATTTGTATCTCTCATACTAGCATTTCCTATATAGGAAAGCATGACCGAGGGTATAGCACCTAAGTCTTTAAACCTAAATGAAACAACATGACACATATGATTTATTTCCGAGAACGAAGCATTGTGTGCAGAGGTTTTGCAGCTATCTCCTTTCCTTCAGTTTTTCTACTAACTTTCGTTTCTCTAAAACTAGCATTTCCTATATAGGAAAGCATAACCGAGGGTATAGCACCTCACTCTTTAAACCTAAATGAAACAACATGGCACATATGATTTCCTTCTGAAAACTAAGCATTGTGTGCAGAGATTTTTCAGCTATCTCCTTTCCTTCAGTTTTTGTGCTAACATTCCTATATCTAAAACTAACATTTACACTATAGGAAAGCATTACCGCGGGTATAGCACCTAACTCTTTAAACCTAAATGAAACAACATGGCACCTATGATTTACTTCTGAGAACTAAGCATTGTGTGCAGAGATTTTGCAGCTATCTCCTTTCCTTCAGTTTTTGTGCTAACATTCCTTTGTCTAAATCTAGTTTTACACTATAGGAAAGCATTACGTGGGGTATAGCACCTAACTCTTTAAACCTAAATGAAACAACATGGCACATATGATTTACTTCTGAGAACTAAGCAATGTGTGCAGAGATTTTGCAGCTATCCCCTTTCCTTCAGTTTTAGTGCTAACATTCATATCTCCAGAACTAGCATTTCCTATACAGGAAAGCATAACCGAGGGTATAGCACCTAACTCTTTAAACCTAAATGAAACAACATGGCACATATGATTTACTTCTTAGAACTAACCATTGTGTGCAGAGATTTTTCAGCTATCTCCTTTCCTTCAGTTTTTGTGCTAACATTCGTATCTCTCATACTTGCATTTCCTATATAGGAAAGCATGACCGAGGGTATAGCACCTAAGTCTTTAAACCTAAATGAAACAAAATGGCACATATGATTTACTTCCGAGAACTAAGCATTGTGTGCAGAGGTTTTGCAGCTATCTCCTTTCCTTCAGTTTTTCTGCTAACATTTGTATCACTAAAACTAGCATTTCCTATATAGGAAAGCATAACCGAGGGTATAGCACCTCACTCTTTAAACCTAAATGAAACAACATGGCACATATGATTTCCTTCTGAAAACTAAGCATTGTGTGCAGAGATTTTTCAACTATCTCCTTTCCTTCAGTTTTTGTGCTAACATTCCTATGTCTAAAACTAGCATTTACACTATTGGAAAGCATTACCGCGGGTATAGCACCTAACTCTTTAAACCTAAATGAAACAACATGGCACCTATGATTTACTTCTGAGAACTAAGCATTGTGTGCAGAGATTTTGCAGCTATCTCCTTTCCTTCAGTTCTTGTGCTAACATTCGTATCTCCAGAACTAGCATTTCTTATACAGGAAAGCATAACCGAGGTTATAGCACCTAACTCTTTAAACCTAAATGAAACAACATGGGACATATGATTTACTTCTGAGAACTAAGCATTGTGTGCAGAGGTTTTGCAGCTATCTCCTTTCCTTCAGTTTTTGTGCTAACATTCCTATATCAGAACCTAGCATTTACACTATAGGATAGGATTACCGCTGGTATAGCACCTAACTCTTTAAACCTAAATGAAAAAACATGGCACATATGATTTACTTCTGAGAACTAACCATTGTGTCCAGAGATTTTTCAGCTATCTCCGTTCCTTCAGTTTTTGTGCTAACATTCCTATGTCTAAAACTAGCTTTTACACTATAGGAAAGCATTACCGCGGGTATAGCACCTAACTCTTTAAACCTAAATGAAACAACATGGCACCTATGATTTACTTCTGAGAACTAAGTATTGTGTGCAGAGATTTTGCAGCTATCTCCTTTCCTTCAGTTTTTGTGCTAACATTCGTATCTCCAGAACTAGCATTTCTTATACAGGAAAGCATAACCGAGGGTATAGCACCTAACTCTTTAAACCTAAATGAAACAACATGGCACATATGATTTACTTCTTAGAACTAACCATTGTGTGCAGAGATTTTTCAGCTATCTCCTTTCCTTCAGTTTTTGTGCTAACATTCGTATCTCTCATACTTGCATTTCCTATATAGGAAAGCATGACCGAGGGTATAGCACCTAAGTCTTTAAACCTAAATGAAACAAAATGGCACATATGATTTACTTCCGAGAACTAAGCATTGTGTGCAGAGGTTTTGCAGCTATCTCCTTTCCTTCAGTTTTTCTGCTAACATTTGTATCACTAAAACTAGCATTTCCTATATAGGAAAGCATAACCGAGGGTATAGCACCTCACTCTTTAAACCTAAATGAAACAACATGGCACATATGATTTCCTTCTGAAAACTAAGCATTGTGTGCAGAGATTTTTCAACTATCTCCTTTCCTTCAGTTTTTGTGCTAACATTCCTATGTCTAAAACTAGCATTTACACTATTGGAAAGCATTACCGCGGGTATAGCACCTAACTCTTTAAACCTAAATGAAACAACATGGCACCAATGATTTACTTCTGAGAACTAAGCATTGTGTGCAGAGATTTTGCAGCTATCTCCTTTCCTTCAGTTCTTGTGCTAACATTCGTATCTCCAGAACTAGCATTTCTTATACAGGAAAGCATAACCGAGGTTATAGCACCTAACTCTTTAAACCTAAATGAAACAACATGGGACATATGATTTACTTCTGAGAACTAAGCATTGTGTGCAGAGGTTTTGCAGCTATCTCCTTTCCTTCAGTTTTTGTGCTAACATTCCTATATCAGAACCTAGCATTTACACTATAGGATAGGATTACCGCTGGTATAGCACCTAACTCTTTAAACCTAAATGAAAAAACATGGCACATATGATTTACTTCTGAGAACTAACCATTGTGTCCAGAGATTTTTCAGCTATCTCCGTTCCTTCAGTTTTTGTGCTAACATTCCTATGTCTAAAACTAGCTTTTACACTATAGGAAAGCATTACCGCGGGTATAGCACCTAACTCTTTAAACCTAAATGAAACAACATGGCACCTATGATTTACTTCTGAGAACTAAGTATTGTGTGCAGAGATTTTGCAGCTATCTCCTTTCCTTCAGTTTTTGTGCTAACATTCGTATCTCCAGAACTAGCATTTCTTATACAGGAAAGCATAACCGAGGGTATAGCACCTAACTCTTTAAACCTAAATGAAACAACATGGCACATATGATTTACTTCTGAGAACTAAGCATTGTGTGCAGAGATTTTTCAGCTATCTCCTTTCCTTCAGTTTTTGTGCTAACATTCGTATCTCTCATACTTGCATTTCCTATATAGGAAAGCATGACCGAGGGTATAGCACCTAAGTCTTTAAACCTAAATGAAACAATATGGCACATATGATTTACTTCCGAGAACTAAGCATTGTGTGCAGAGGTTTTGCAGCTATCTCCTTTCCTTCAGTTTTTCTGCTAACATTCGTTTCTCTAAAACTAGCATTTCCTATATAGGAAAGCATAACCGAGGGTATAGCACCTAACTTTATAAACCTAAATGAAACAACATGGCACATATGATTTACTTGTGAGAACTAACCATTGTGTGCAGAGATTTTTCAGCTATCTCCTTTCCTTCAGTTTTTGTGCTAACATTTGTATCTCCAGAACTAGCATTTCTTATACAGGAAAGCATAACCGAGGTTATAGCACCTAACTCTTTAAACCTGAGTGAAACAACATGGGACATATGATTTACTTCTGAGAACTAAGCATTGTGTGCAGAGGTTTTGCAGCTATCTCCTTTCCTTCAGTTTTTGTGCTAACATTCCTATATCAGAACCTAGCATTTACACTATAGGATAGGATTACCGCTGGTATAGCACCTAACTCTTTAAACCTAAATGAAACAACATGGCACTTATGATTTACCTCTGAGAACTAACCATTGTGTCCAGAGATTTTTCAGCTATCTCCTTTCCTTCAGTTTTTGCGCTAACATTCCTATGTCTAAAACTAGCTTTTACACTATAGGAAAGCATTACCGCGGGTATAGCACCTAACTCTTTAAACCTAAATGAAACAACATGGCACCTATGATTTACTTCTGAGAACTAAGCATTGTGTGCAGAGATTTTGCAGCTATCTCCTTTCCTTCAGTTTTTGTGCTAACATTCATGTCTGCAGAACTAGCATTTCTTATAAAGGAAAGCATAACCGAGGGTATAGCACCTAACTCTTTAAACCTAAATGAAACAACATGGCACATATGATTTACTTCTGAGAACTAAGCATTGTGTGCACAGTTTTTGGAGCTATCTCCTTTCCTTCAATTTTGTGCTAACATTTGTATCTCTCATACTAGCATTTCCTATATAGGAAAGCATGACCGAGGGTATAGCACCTAAGTCTTTAAACCTAAATGAAACAACATGACACATATGATTTATTTCCGAGAACGAAGCATTGTGTGCAGAGGTTTTGCAGCTATCTCCTTTCCTTCAGTTTTTCTACTAACATTCGTTTCTCTAAAACTAGCATTTCCTATATAGGAAAGCATAACCGAGGGTATAGCACCTCACTCTTTAAACCTAAATGAAACAACATGGCACATATGATTTCCTTCTGAAAACTAAGCATTGTGTGCAGAGATTTTTCAGCTTTCTCCTTTCCTTCAGTTTTTGTGCTAACATTCCTATATCTAAAACTAGCATTTACACTATAGGAAAGCATTACCGCGGGTATAGCACCTAACTCTTTAAACCTAAATGAAACAACATGGCACCTATGATTTACTTCTGAGAACTAAGCATTGTGTGCAGAGATTTTGCAGCTATCTCCTTTCCTTCAGTTTTTGTGCTAACATTCGTATTTCCAGAACTAGCATTTCTTATACAGGAAAGCATAACCGAGGTTATAGCACCTAACTCTTTAAACCTAAATGAAAGAACATGGAACATATGATTTACTTCTGAGAACTAAGCATTGTGTGCAGAGGTTTTGCAGCTATCTCCTTTCCTTCAGTTTTTGTGCTAACATTCCTACATCAGAACCTAGCATTTACACTATAGGATAGGATTACCGCTGGTATAGCACCTACCTCTTTAAACCTAAATGAAACAACATGGCACTTATGATTTAACTCTGAGAACTAACCATTGTGTCCAGAGATTTTTCAGCTATCTCCTTTCCTTCAGTTTTTGTGCTAACATTCCTTTGTCTAAATCTAGTTTTACACTATAGGAAAGCATTACGTGGGGTATAGCACCTAACTCTTTAAACCTAAATGAAACAACATGGCACATATGATTTACTTCTGAGAACTAAGCAATGTGTGCAGAGATTTTGCAGCTATCCCCTTTCCTTCAGTTTTAGTGCTAACATTCATATCTCCAGAACTAGCATTTCCTATACAGGAAAGCATAACCGAGGGTATAGCACCTAACTCTTTAAACCTAAATGAAACAACATGGCACATATGATTTACTTCTTAGAACTAACCATTGTGTGCAGAGATTTTTCAGCTATCTCCTTTCCTTCAGTTTTTGTGCTAACATTCGTATCTCTCATACTTGCATTTCCTATATAGGAAAGCATGACCGAGGGTATAGCACCTAAGTCTTTAAACCTAAATGAAACAAAATGGCACATATGATTTACTTCCGAGAACTAAGCATTGTGTGCAGAGGTTTTGCAGCTATCTCCTTTCCTTCAGTTTTTCTGCTAACATTTGTATCACTAAAACTAGCATTTCCTATATAGGAAAGCATAACCGAGGGTATAGCACCTCACTCTTTAAACCTAAATGAAACAACATGGCACATATGATTTCCTTCTGAAAACTAAGCATTGTGTGCAGAGATTTTTCAACTATCTCCTTTCCTTCAGTTTTTGTGCTAACATTCCTATGTCTAAAACTAGCATTTACACTATTGGAAAGCATTACCGCGGGTATAGCACCTAACTCTTTAAACCTAAATGAAACAACAAGGCACCTATGATTTACTTCTGAGAACTAAGCATTGTGTGCAGAGATTTTGCAGCTATCTCCTTTCCTTCAGTTCTTGTGCTAACATTCGTATCTCCAGAACTAGCATTTCTTATACAGGAAAGCATAACCGAGGTTATAGCACCTAACTCTTTAAACCTAAATGAAACAACATGGGACATATGATTTACTTCTGAGAACTAAGCATTGTGTGCAGAGGTTTTGCAGCTATCTCCTTTCCTTCAGTTTTTGTGCTAACATTCCTATATCAGAACCTAGCATTTACACTATAGGATAGGATTACCGCTGGTATAGCACCTAACTCTTTAAACCTAAATGAAAAAACATGGCACATATGATTTACTTCTGAGAACTAACCATTGTGTCCAGAGATTTTTCAGCTATCTCCGTTCCTTCAGTTTTTGTGCTAACATTCCTATGTCTAAAACTAGCTTTTACACTATAGGAAAGCATTACCGCGGGTATAGCACCTAACTCTTTAAACCTAAATGAAACAACATGGCACCTATGATTTACTTCTGAGAACTAAGTATTGTGTGCAGAGATTTTGCAGCTATCTCCTTTCCTTCAGTTTTTGTGCTAACATTCGTATCTCCAGAACTAGCATTTCTTATACAGGAAAGCATAACCGAGGGTATAGCACCTAACTCTTTAAACCTAAATGAAACAACATGGGACATATGATTTACTTCTGAGAACTAAGCATTGTGTGCAGAGGTTTTGCAGCTATCTCCTTTCCTTCAGTTTTTGTGCTAACATTCCTATATCAGAACCTAGCATTTACACTATAGGATAGGATTACCGCTGGTATAGCACCTAACTCTTTAAACCTAAATGAAAAAACATGGCACATATGATTTACTTCTGAGAACTAACCATTGTGTCCAGAGATTTTTCAGCTATCTCCGTTCCTTCAGTTTTTGTGCTAACATTCCTATGTCTAAAACTAGCTTTTACACTATAGGAAAGCATTACCGCGGGTATAGCACCTAACTCTTTAAACCTAAATGAAACAACATGGCACCTATGATTTACTTCTGAGAACTAAGTATTGTGTGCAGAGATTTTGCAGCTATCTCCTTTCCTTCAGTTTTTGTGCTAACATTCGTATCTCCAGAACTAGCATTTCTTATACAGGAAAGCATAACCGAGGGTATAGCACCTAACTCTTTAAACCTAAATGAAACAACATGGCACATATGATTTACTTCTGAGAACTAAGCATTGTGTGCAGAGATTTTTCAGCTATCTCCTTTCCTTCAGTTTTTGTGCTAACATTCGTATCTCTCATACTTGCATTTCCTCTATAGGAAAGCATGACCGAGGGTATAGCACCTAAGTCTTTAAACCTAAATGAAACAATATGGCACATATGATTTACTTCCGAGAACTAAGCATTGTGTGCAGAAGTTTTGCAGCTATCTCCTTTCCTTCAGTTTTTCTGCTAACATTCGTATCTCTAAAACTAGCATTTCCTATATAGGAAAGCTTAACCGAGGGTATAGCACCTCACTCTTTAAACCTAAATGAAACAACATGGCACATATGATTTCCTTCTGAAAACTAAGCATTGTGTGCAGAGATTTTTCAGCTATCTCCTTTCCTTCAGTTTTTGTGCTAACATTCCTATGTCTAAAACTAGCATTTACACTATAGGAAAGCATTACCGCGGGTATAGCACCTAACTCTTTAAACCTAAATGAAACAACATGGCACCTATAATTTACTTCTGAGAACTAAGCATTGTGTGCAGAGATTTTGCAGCTATCTCCTTTCCTTCAGTTCTTGTGCTAACATTCGTATCTCCAGAACTAGCATTTCTTATACAGGAAAGCATAACCGAGTGTATAGCACCTAACTTTTTAAACCTAAATGAAACAACATGGCACATATGATTTACGTCTGAGAACTAAGCATTTTGTGCAGAGGTTTTGCAGCTATCTCCTTTCCTTCAGTTTTTGTGCTAATATTCCTATATCAGAACCTAGCATTTACACTATAGGATAGGATTACCGCGGGTATAGCACCTAACTCTTTAAACCTAAATGAAACAACATGGCACATATGATTTACTTCTGAGAACTAACCATTGTGTCCAGAGATATTTCAGCTATCTCCTTTCCATCAGTTTTTGTGCTAACATTCCTATGTCTAAAACTAGCTTTTACACTATAGGAAAGCATTACCGCGGTTATAGCACCTAACTCTTTAAACCTAAATGAAACAACATGGCAGCTATGATTTACTTCTCAGAACTAAGCATTGTGTGCAGAGATTTTGCAGCTATCTCCTTTCCTTCAGTTTTTGTGCTAACATTCGTATCTCCAGAACTAGCATTTCTTATACAGGAAAGCATAACCGAGGGTATAGCACCTAACTCTTTAAACCTAAATGAAACAACATGGCACATATGATTTACTTCTGAGAACTAAGCATTGTGTGCAGAGGTTTTGCAGCTATCTCCTTTCCTTCAGTTTTTGTGCTGACATTCCTATATCAGAACCTAGCATTTACACTATAGGATAGGATTACCGCGGGTATAGCACCTAACTTTATAAACCTAAATGAAACAACATGGCACATATGATTTACTTGTGAGAACTAACCATTGTGTGCAGAGATTTTTCAGCTATCTCCTTTCCTTCAGTTTTTGTGCTAACATTCCTTTGTCTAAATCTAGCTTTTACACTATTGGAAAGCATTACGTGGGGTATAGCACCTAACTCTTTAAACTTAAATGAAACAACATGGCACATATGATTTACTTCTTAGAACTAAGCAATGTGTGCAGAGATTTTGCAGCTATCCCCTTTCCTTCAGTTTTAGTGCTAACATTCGTATCTCTAAAACTAGCATTTCCTATATAGGAAAGCATAACCGAGGGTATAGCACCTCACTCTTTAAACCTAAATGAAACAACATGGCACATATGATTTACTTCTTAGAACTAAGCATTGTGTGCAGAGGTTTTGCAGCTATCTCCTCTCCTTCAGTTTTTGTGCTAACATTCCTATATCAGAACCTTGCATTTACACTATATGATAGGATTACCGCTGGTATGGCACCTAACTCTTTAAACCTAAATGAAACAACATGGCACATATGATTTACTTCTGAGAACTAACCATTGTGTCCAGAGATTTTTCAGCTATCTCCTTTCCTTCAGTTTTCGTGCTAACATTCCTATGTCTAAAACTAGCTTTTACACTATAGGAAAGCATTACCGCGGGTATAGCACCTAACTCTTTAAACCTAAATGAAACAACATGGCACATATGATTTACTTCTGAGAACTAAGCAATGTGTGCAGAGATTTTGCAGCTATCCCCTTTCCTTCAGTTTTAGTGCTAACATTCATATCTCCAGAACTAGCATTTCCTATACAGGAAAGCATAACCGAGGGTATAGCACCTAACTCTTTAAACCTAAATGAAACAACATGGCACATATGATTTACTTCTTAGAACTAACCATTGTGTTCAGAGATTTTGCAGCTATCTCCTTTCCTTCAGTTTTTGAGCTAACATTCGTAGCTCTCATACTAGCATTTCCTATATAGGAAAGCATGACCGAGGGTATAGCACCTAAGTCTTTAAACCTAAATGAAACAACATGGCACATATGATTTACTTCCGAGAACGAAGCATTGTGTGCAGAGGTTTTGCAGCTATCTCCTTTCCTTCAGTTTTTCTACTAACATTCGTTTCTCTAAAACTAGCATTTCCTATATAGGAAAGCATAACCGAGGGTATAGCACCTCACTCTTTAAACCTAAATGAAACAACATGGCACATATGATTTCCTTCTGAAAACTAAGCACTGCGTGCAGAGATTTTTCAGCTATCTCCTTTCCTTCAGTTTTTGTGCTAACATTCCTATATCTAAAACTAGCATTTACACTATAGGAAAGCATTACCGCGGGTATAGCACCTAACTCTTTAAACCTAAATGAAACAACATGGCACCTATGATTTACTTCTGAGAACTAAGTATTGTGTGCAGAGATTTTGCAGCTATCTCCTTTCCTTCAGTTTTTGTGCTAACATTCGTATCTCCAGAACTAGCATTTGTTATACAGGAAAGCATAACCGAGGTTATAGCACCTAACTCTTTAAACCTAAATGAAAGAACATGGAACATATGATTTACTTCTGAGAACTAAGCATTGTGTGCAGAGGTTTTGCAGCTATCTCCTTTCCTTCAGTTTTTGTGCTAACATTCCTATATCAGAACCTAGCATTTACACTATAGGATAGGATTACCGCTGGTATAGCACCTACCTCTTTAAACCTAAATGAAACAACATGGCACTTATGATTTAACTCTGAGAACTAACCATTGTGTCCAGAGATTTTTCAGCTATCTCCTTTCCTTCAGTTTTTGCGCTAACATTCCTATGTCTAAAACTAGCTTTTACACTATAGGAAAGCATTACCGCGGGTATAGCACCTAACTCTTTAAACCTAAATGAAACAACATGGCACCTATGATTTACTTCTGAGAACTAAGCATTGTGTGCAGAGATTTTGCAGCTATCTCCTTTCCTTCAGTTTTTGTGCTAACATTCCTATGTCTAAAACTAGCATTTCCACTATAGGAAAGCATTACCACGGGTATAGCCCCTAACTCTTTAAACGTAAATGAAAAACTATGGCACATATGATTTACTTCTGAGAACTAAGCATTGTGTGCAGAGATTTTGCAGCTATCTCCTTTCCTTCAGTTTTTGTGCTAACATTCCTATGTCTAAAACTAGCATTTACACTATAGGAAAGCATTACCACGGGTATAGCACCTAACTCTTTAAACCTAAATGGAATAGCATGGCACATATGATTTACTTCTGAGAACTAACCATTGTGTGCAGAGATTTTTCAGCTATCTCCTTTCCTTCAGTTTTTGTGCTGACATTCCTATATCAGAACCTAGCATTTACACTATAGGATAGGATTACCGCGGGTATAGCACCTAACTCTTTAAACCTAAATGAAACAACATGGCACATATGATTTACTTCTGAGAACTAACCATTGTGTGCAGAGATTTTTCAGCTATCTCCTTTCCTTCAGTTTTTGTGCTAACATTCCTTTGTCTAAATCTAGCTTTTACACTATAGGAAAGCATTACGTGGGGTATAGCACCTAACTCTTTAAACCTAAATGAAACAACATGGCACTTATGATTTACTTCTGAGAACTAAGCAATGTGTGCAGAGATTTTGCAGCTATCCCCTTTCCTTCAGTTTTAGTGCTAACATTCATATCTCCAGAACTAGCATTTCCTATACAGGAAAGCATAACCGAGGGTATAGCACCTAACTCTTTAAACCTAAATGAAACAACATGGCACATATGATTTTCTTCTTAGAACTAACCATTGTGTGCAGAGATTGTTCAGCTATCTCCTTTCCTTCAGTTTTTGTGCTGACATTCGTATCTCTCATACTTGCATTTCCTATATAGGAAAGCATGACCGAGGGTATAGCACCTAAGTCTTTAAACCTAAATGAAACAAAATGGCACATATGATTTACTTCCGAGAACTAATCATTGTGTGCAGAGGATTTGCAGCTATCTCCTTTCCTTCAGTTTTTCTGCTAACATTTGTATCACTAAAACTAGCATTTCCTATATAGGAAAGCATAACCGAGGGTATAGCACCTCACTCTTTAAACCTAAATGAAACAACATGGCACATATGATTTCCTTCTGAAAACTAAGCACTGTGTGCAGAGATTTTTCAACTATCTCCTTTCCTTCAGTTTTTGTGCTAACATTCCTATGTCTAAAACTAGCATTTACACTATTGGAAAGCATTACCGCGGGTATAGCACCTAACTCTTTAAACCTAAATGAAACAACATGGCACCTGTGATTTACTTCTGAGAACTAAGCATTTTGTGCAGAGATTTTGCAGCTATCTCCTTTCCTTCAGTTCTTGTGCTAACATTCGTATCTCCAGAACTAGCATTTCTTATACAGGAAAGCATAACCGAGGTTATAGCACCTAACTCTTTAAACCTAAATGAAACAACATGGGACATATGATTTACTTCTGAGAACTAAGCATTGTGTGCAGAGGTTTTGCAGCTATCTCCTTTCCTTCAGTTTTTGTGCTAACATTCCTATATCAGAACCTAGCATTTACACTATAGGATAGGATTACCGCTGGTATAGCACCTAACTCTTTAAACCTAAATGAAAAAACATGGCACATATGACTTACTTCTGAGAACTAACCATTGTGTCCAGAGATTTTTCAGCTATCTCCTTTCCTTCAGTTTTTGTGCTAACATTCCTATGTCTAAAACTAGCTTTTACACTATAGGAAAGCATTACCGCGGGTATATCACCTAACTCTTTAAACCTAAATGAAACAACATGGCACCTATGATTTACTTCTGAGAACTAAGTATTGTGTGCAGAGATTTTGCAGCTATCTCCTTTCCTTCAGTTTTTGTGCTAACATTCGTATCTCCAGAACTAGCATTTCTTATACAGGAAAGCATAACCGAGGGTATAGCACCTAACTCTTTAAACCTAAATGAAACAACATGGCACCTATGATTTACTTCTGAGAACTAAGCATTGTGTGCAGAGATTTTGCAGCTATCTCCTTTCCTTCAGTTTTTGTGCTAACATTCGTATTTCCAGAACTAGCATTTCTTATACAGGAAAGCATAACCGAGGTTATAGCACCTAACTCTTTAAACCTAAATGAAAGAACATGGAACATATGATTTACTTCTGAGAACTAAGCATTGTGTGCAGAGGTTTTGCAGCTATCTCCTTTCCTTCAGTTTTTGTGCTAACATTCCTACATCAGAACCTAGCATTTACACTATAGGATAGGATTACCGCTGGTATAGCACCTACCTCTTTAAACCTAAATGAAACAACATGGCACTTATGATTTAACTCTGAGAACTAACCATTGTGTCCAGAGATTTTTCAGCTATCTCCTTTCCTTCAGTTTTTGTGCTAACATTCCTTTGTCTAAATCTAGTTTTACACTATAGGAAAGCATTACGTGGGGTATAGCACCTAACTCTTTAAACCTAAATGAAACAACATGGCACATATGATTTACTTCTGAGAACTAAGCAATGTGTGCAGAGATTTTGCAGCTATCCCCTTTCCTTCAGTTTTAGTGCTAACATTCATATCTCCAGAACTAGCATTTCCTATACAGGAAAGCATAACCGAGGGTATAGCACCTAACTCTTTAAACCTAAATGAAACAACATGGCACATATGATTTACTTCTTAGAACTAACCATTGTGTGCAGAGATTTTTCAGCTATCTCCTTTCCTTCAGTTTTTGTGCTAACATTCGTATCTCTCATACTTGCATTTCCTATATAGGAAAGCATGACCGAGGGTATAGCACCTAAGTCTTTAAACCTAAATGAAACAAAATGGCACATATGATTTACTTCCGAGAACTAAGCATTGTGTGCAGAGGTTTTGCAGCTATCTCCTTTCCTTCAGTTTTTCTGCTAACATTTGTATCACTAAAACTAGCATTTCCTATATAGGAAAGCATAACCGAGGGTATAGCACCTCACTCTTTAAACCTAAATGAAACAACATGGCACATATGATTTCCTTCTGAAAACTAAGCATTTTGTGCAGAGATTTTTCAACTATCTCCTTTCCTTCAGTTTTTGTGCTAACATTCCTATGTCTAAAACTAGCATTTACACTATTGGAAAGCATTACCGCGGGTATAGCACCTAACTCTTTAAACCTAAATGAAACAACATGGCACCTATGATTTACTTCTGAGAACTAAGCATTGTGTGCAGAGATTTTGCAGCTATCTCCTTTCCTTCAGTTCTTGTGCTAACATTCGTATCTCCAGAACTAGCATTTCTTATACAGGAAAGCATAACCGAGGTTATAGCACCTAACTCTTTAAACCTAAATGAAACAACATGGGACATATGATTTACTTCTGAGAACTAAGCATTGTGTGCAGAGGTTTTGCAGCTATCTCCTTTCCTTCAGTTTTTGTGCTAACATTCCTATATCAGAACCTAGCATTTACACTATAGGATAGGATTACCGCTGGTATAGCACCTAACTCTTTAAACCTAAATGAAAAAACATGGCACATATGATTTACTTCTGAGAACTAACCATTGTGTCCAGAGATTTTTCAGCTATCTCCGTTCCTTCAGTTTTTGTGCTAACATTCCTATGTCTAAAACTAGCTTTTACACTATAGGAAAGCATTACCGCGGGTATAGCACCTAACTCTTTAAACCTAAATGAAACAACATGGCACCTATGATTTACTTCTGAGAACTAAGTATTGTGTGCAGAGATTTTGCAGCTATCTCCTTTCCTTCAGTTTTTGTGCTAACATTCGTATCTCCAGAACTAGCATTTCTTATACAGGAAAGCATAACCGAGGGTATAGCACCTAACTCTTTAAACCTAAATGAAACAACATGGCACATATGATTTACTTCTTAGAACTAACCATTGTGTGCAGAGATTTTTCAGCTATCTCCTTTCCTTCAGTTTTTGTGCTAACATTCGTATCTCTCATACTTGCATTTCCTATATAGGAAAGCATGACCGAGGGTATAGCACCTAAGTCTTTAAACCTAAATGAAACAAAATGGCACATATGATTTACTTCCGAGAACTAAGCATTGTGTGCAGAGGTTTTGCAGCTATCTCCTTTCCTTCAGTTTTTCTGCTAACATTTGTATCACTAAAACTAGCATTTCCTATATAGGAAAGCATAACCGAGGGTATAGCACCTCACTCTTTAAACCTAAATGAAACAACATGGCACATATGATTTCCTTCTGAAAACTAAGCATTGTGTGCAGAGATTTTTCAACTATCTCCTTTCCTTCAGTTTTTGTGCTAACATTCCTATGTCTAAAACTAGCATTTACACTATTGGAAAGCATTACCGCGGGTATAGCACCTAACTCTTTAAACCTAAATGAAACAACATGGCACCTATGATTTACTTCTGAGAACTAAGCATTGTGTGCAGAGATTTTGCAGCTATCTCCTTTCCTTCAGTTCTTGTGCTAACATTCGTATCTCCAGAACTAGCATTTCTTATACAGGAAAGCATAACCGAGGTTATAGCACCTAACTCTTTAAACCTAAATGAAACAACATGGGACATATGATTTACTTCTGAGAACTAAGCATTGTGTGCAGAGGTTTTGCAGCTATCTCCTTTCCTTCAGTTTTTGTGCTAACATTCCTATATCAGAACCTAGCATTTACACTATAGGATAGGATTACCGCTGGTATAGCACCTAACTCTTTAAACCTAAATGAAAAAACATGGCACATATGATTTACTTCTGAGAACTAACCATTGTGTCCAGAGATTTTTCAGCTATCTCCGTTCCTTCAGTTTTTGTGCTAACATTCCTATGTCTAAAACTAGCTTTTACACTATAGGAAAGCATTACCGCGGGTATAGCACCTAACTCTTTAAACCTAAATGAAACAACATGGCACCTATGATTTACTTCTGAGAACTAAGTATTGTGTGCAGAGATTTTGCAGCTATCTCCTTTCCTTCAGTTTTTGTGCTAACATTCGTATCTCCAGAACTAGCATTTCTTATACAGGAAAGCATAACCGAGGGTATAGCACCTAACTCTTTAAACCTAAATGAAACAACATGGCACATATGATTTACTTCTGAGAACTAAGCATTGTGTGCAGAGATTTTTCAGCTATCTCCTTTCCTTCAGTTTTTGTGCTAACATTCGTATCTCTCATACTTGCATTTCCTATATAGGAAAGCATGACCGAGGGTATAGCACCTAAGTCTTTAAACCTAAATGAAACAATATGGCACATATGATTTACTTCCGAGAACTAAGCATTGTGTGCAGAGGTTTTGCAGCTATCTCCTTTCCTTCAGTTTTTCTGCTAACATTCGTTTCTCTAAAACTAGCATTTCCTATATAGGAAAGCATAACCGAGGGTATAGCACCTAACTTTATAAACCTAAATGAAACAACATGGCACATATGATTTACTTGTGAGAACTAACCATTGTGTGCAGAGATTTTTCAGCTATCTCCTTTCCTTCAGTTTTTGTGCTAACATTTGTATCTCCAGAACTAGCATTTCTTATACAGGAAAGCATAACCGAGGTTATAGCACCTAACTCTTTAAACCTGAGTGAAACAACATGGGACATATGATTTACTTCTGAGAACTAAGCATTGTGTGCAGAGGTTTTGCAGCTATCTCCTTTCCTTCAGTTTTTGTGCTAACATTCCTATATCAGAACCTAGCATTTACACTATAGGATAGGATTACCGCTGGTATAGCACCTAACTCTTTAAACCTAAATGAAACAACATGGCACTTATGATTTACCTCTGAGAACTAACCATTGTGTCCAGAGATTTTTCAGCTATCTCCTTTCCTTCAGTTTTTGCGCTAACATTCCTATGTCTAAAACTAGCTTTTACACTATAGGAAAGCATTACCGCGGGTATAGCACCTAACTCTTTAAACCTAAATGAAACAACATGGCACCTATGATTTACTTCTGAGAACTAAGCATTGTGTGCAGAGATTTTGCAGCTATCTCCTTTCCTTCAGTTTTTGTGCTAACATTCATGTCTGCAGAACTAGCATTTCTTATAAAGGAAAGCATAACCGAGGGTATAGCACCTAACTCTTTAAACCTAAATGAAACAACATGGCACATATGATTTACTTCTGAGAACTAAGCATTGTGTGCACAGTTTTTGGAGCTATCTCCTTTCCTTCAATTTTGTGCTAACATTTGTATCTCTCATACTAGCATTTCCTATATAGGAAAGCATGACCGAGGGTATAGCACCTAAGTCTTTAAACCTAAATGAAACAACATGACACATATGATTTATTTCCGAGAACGAAGCATTGTGTGCAGAGGTTTTGCAGCTATCTCCTTTCCTTCAGTTTTTCTACTAACATTCGTTTCTCTAAAACTAGCATTTCCTATATAGGAAAGCATAACCGAGGGTATAGCACCTCACTCTTTAAACCTAAATGAAACAACATGGCACATATGATTTCCTTCTGAAAACTAAGCATTGTGTGCAGAGATTTTTCAGCTATCTCCTTTCCTTCAGTTTTTGTGCTAACATTCCTATATCTAAAACTAACATTTACACTATAGGAAAGCATTACCGCGGGTATAGCACCTAACTCTTTAAACCTAAATGAAACAACATGGCACCTATGATTTACTTCTGAGAACTAAGCATTGTGTGCAGAGATTTTGCAGCTATCTCCTTTCCTTCAGTTTTTGTGCTAACATTCGTATTTCCAGAACTAGCATTTCTTATACAGGAAAGCATAACCGAGGTTATAGCACCTAACTCTTTAAACCTAAATGAAAGAACATGGAACATATGATTTACTTCTGAGAACTAAGCATTGTGTGCAGAGGTTTTGCAGCTATCTCCTTTCCTTCAGTTTTTGTGCTAACATTCCTACATCAGAACCTAGCATTTACACTATAGGATAGGATTACCGCTGGTATAGCACCTACCTCTTTAAACCTAAATGAAACAACATGGCACTTATGATTTAACTCTGAGAACTAACCATTGTGTCCAGAGATTTTTCAGCTATCTCCTTTCCTTCAGTTTTTGTGCTAACATTCCTTTGTCTAAATCTAGTTTTACACTATAGGAAAGCATTACGTGGGGTATAGCACCTAACTCTTTAAACCTAAATGAAACAACATGGCACATATGATTTACTTCTGAGAACTAAGCAATGTGTGCAGAGATTTTGCAGCTATCCCCTTTCCTTCAGTTTTAGTGCTAACATTCATATCTCCAGAACTAGCATTTCCTATACAGGAAAGCATAACCGAGGGTATAGCACCTAACTCTTTAAACCTAAATGAAACAACATGGCACATATGATTTACTTCTTAGAACTAACCATTGTGTGCAGAGATTTTTCAGCTATCTCCTTTCCTTCAGTTTTTGTGCTAACATTCGTATCTCTCATACTTGCATTTCCTATATAGGAAAGCATGACCGAGGGTATAGCACCTAAGTCTTTAAACCTAAATGAAACAAAATGGCACATATGATTTACTTCCGAGAACTAAGCATTGTGTGCAGAGGTTTTGCAGCTATCTCCTTTCCTTCAGTTTTTCTGCTAACATTTGTATCACTAAAACTAGCATTTCCTATATAGGAAAGCATAACCGAGGGTATAGCACCTCACTCTTTAAACCTAAATGAAACAACATGGCACATATGATTTCCTTCTGAAAACTAAGCATTGTGTGCAGAGATTTTTCAACTATCTCCTTTCCTTCAGTTTTTGTGCTAACATTCCTATGTCTAAAACTAGCATTTACACTATTGGAAAGCATTACCGCGGGTATAGCACCTAACTCTTTAAACCTAAATGAAACAACATGGCACCTATGATTTACTTCTGAGAACTAAGCATTGTGTGCAGAGATTTTGCAGCTATCTCCTTTCCTTCAGTTCTTGTGCTAACATTCGTATCTCCAGAACTAGCATTTCTTATACAGGAAAGCATAACCGAGGTTATAGCACCTAACTCTTTAAACCTAAATGAAACAACATGGGACATATGATTTACTTCTGAGAACTAAGCATTGTGTGCAGAGGTTTTGCAGCTATCTCCTTTCCTTCAGTTTTTGTGCTAACATTCCTATATCAGAACCTAGCATTTACACTATAGGATAGGATTACCGCTGGTATAGCACCTAACTCTTTAAACCTAAATGAAAAAACATGGCACATATGATTTACTTCTGAGAACTAACCATTGTGTCCAGAGATTTTTCAGCTATCTCCGTTCCTTCAGTTTTTGTGCTAACATTCCTATGTCTAAAACTAGCTTTTACACTATAGGAAAGCATTACCGCGGGTATAGCACCTAACTCTTTAAACCTAAATGAAACAACATGGCACCTATGATTTACTTCTGAGAACTAAGTATTGTGTGCAGAGATTTTGCAGCTATCTCCTTTCCTTCAGTTTTTGTGCTAACATTCGTATCTCCAGAACTAGCATTTCTTATACAGGAAAGCATAACCGAGGGTATAGCACCTAACTCTTTAAACCTAAATGAAACAACATGGGACATATGATTTACTTCTGAGAACTAAGCATTGTGTGCAGAGGTTTTGCAGCTATCTCCTTTCCTTCAGTTTTTGTGCTAACATTCCTATATCAGAACCTAGCATTTACACTATAGGATAGGATTACCGCTGGTATAGCACCTACCTCTTTAAACCTAAATGAAACAACATGGCACTTATGATTTAACTCTGAGAACTAACCATTGTGTCCAGAGATTTTTCAGCTATCTCCTTTCCTTCAGTTTTTGCGCTAACATTCCTATGTCTAAAACTAGCTTTTACACTATAGGAAAGCATTACCGCGGGTATAGCACCTAACTCTTTAAACCTAAATGAAACAACATGGCACCTATGATTTACTTCTGAGAACTAAGCATTGTGTGCAGAGATTTTGCAGCTATCTCCTTTCCTTCAGTTTTTGTGCTAACATTCCTATGTCTAAAACTAGCATTTCCACTATAGGAAAGCATTACCACGGGTATAGCCCCTAACTCTTTAAACGTAAATGAAAAACTATGGCACATATGATTTACTTCTGAGAACTAAGCATTGTGTGCAGAGATTTTGCAGCTATCTCCTTTCCTTCAGTTTTTGTGCTAACATTCCTATGTCTAAAACTAGCATTTACACTATAGGAAAGCATTACCACGGGTATAGCACCTAACTCTTTAAACCTAAATGGAATAGCATGGCACATATGATTTACTTCTGAGAACTAACCATTGTGTGCAGAGATTTTTCAGCTATCTCCTTTCCTTCAGTTTTTGTGCTGACATTCCTATATCAGAACCTAGCATTTACACTATAGGATAGGATTACCGCGGGTATAGCACCTAACTCTTTAAACCTAAATGAAACAACATGGCACATATGATTTACTTCTGAGAACTAACCATTGTGTGCAGAGATTTTTCAGCTATCTCCTTTCCTTCAGTTTTTGTGCTAACATTCCTTTGTCTAAATCTAGCTTTTACACTATAGGAAAGCATTACGTGGGGTATAGCACCTAACTCTTTAAACCTAAATGAAACAACATGGCACTTATGATTTACTTCTGAGAACTAAGCAATGTGTGCAGAGATTTTGCAGCTATCCCCTTTCCTTCAGTTTTAGTGCTAACATTCATATCTCCAGAACTAGCATTTCCTATACAGGAAAGCATAAACGAGGGTATAGCACCTAACTCTTTAAACCTAAATGAAACAACATGGCACATATGATTTACTTCTTAGAACTAACCATTGTGTGCAGAGATTGTTCAGCTATCTCCTTTCCTTCAGTTTTTGTGCTGACATTCGTATCTCTCATACTTGCATTTCCTATATAGGAAAGCATGACCGAGGGTATAGCACCTAAGTCTTTAAACCTAAATGAAACAAAATGGCACATATGATTTACTTCCGAGAACTAATCATTGTGTGCAGAGGATTTGCAGCTATCTCCTTTCCTTCAGTTTTTCTGCTAACATTTGTATCACTAAAACTAGCATTTCCTATATAGGAAAGCATAACCGAGGGTATAGCACCTCACTCTTTAAACCTAAATGAAACAACATGGCACATATGATTTCCTTCTGAAAACTAAGCACTGTGTGCAGAGATTTTTCAACTATCTCCTTTCCTTCAGTTTTTGTGCTAACATTCCTATGTCTAAAACTAGCATTTACACTATTGGAAAGCATTACCGCGGGTATAGCACCTAACTCTTTAAACCTAAATGAAACAACATGGCACCTGTGATTTACTTCTGAGAACTAAGCATTTTGTGCAGAGATTTTGCAGCTATCTCCTTTCCTTCAGTTCTTGTGCTAACATTCGTATCTCCAGAACTAGCATTTCTTATACAGGAAAGCATAACCGAGGTTATAGCACCTAACTCTTTAAACCTAAATGAAACAACATGGGACATATGATTTACTTCTGAGAACTAAGCATTGTGTGCAGAGGTTTTGCAGCTATCTCCTTTCCTTCAGTTTTTGTGCTAACATTCCTATATCAGAACCTAGCATTTACACTATAGGATAGGATTACCACTGGTATAGCACCTAACTCTTTAAACCTAAATGAAAAAACATGGCACATATGACTTACTTCTGAGAACTAACCATTGTGTCCAGAGATTTTTCAGCTATCTCCTTTCCTTCAGTTTTTGTGCTAACATTCCTATGTCTAAAACTAGCTTTTACACTATAGGAAAGCATTACCGCGGGTATATCACCTAACTCTTTAAACCTAAATGAAACAACATGGCACCTATGATTTACTTCTGAGAACTAAGTATTGTGTGCAGAGATTTTGCAGCTATCTCCTTTCCTTCAGTTTTTGTGCTAACATTCGTATCTCCAGAACTAGCATTTCTTATACAGGAAAGCATAACCGAGGGTATAGCACCTAACTCTTTAAACCTAAATGAAACAACATGGCACCTATTATTTACTTCTGAGAACTAAGCATTGTGTGCAGAGATTTTGCAGCTATCTCCTTTCCTTCAGTTTTTGTGCTAACATTCGTATTTCCAGAACTAGCATTTCTTATACAGGAAAGCATAACCGAGGTTATAGCACCTAACTCTTTAAACCTAAATGAAAGAACATGGAACATATGATTTACTTCTGAGAACTAAGCATTGTGTGCAGAGGTTTTGCAGCTATCTCCTTTCCTTCAGTTTTTGTGCTAACATTCCTACATCAGAACCTAGCATTTACACTATAGGATAGGATTACCGCTGGTATAGCACCTACCTCTTTAAACCTAAATGAAACAACATGGCACTTATGATTTAACTCTGAGAACTAACCATTGTGTCCAGAGATTTTTCAGCTATCTCCTTTCCTTCAGTTTTTGTGCTAACATTCCTTTGTCTAAATCTAGTTTTACACTATAGGAAAGCATTACGTGGGGTATAGCACCTAACTCTTTAAACCTAAATGAAACAACATGGCACATATGATTTACTTCTGAGAACTAAGCAATGTGTGCAGAGATTTTGCAGCTATCCCCTTTCCTTCAGTTTTAGTGCTAACATTCATATCTCCAGAACTAGCATTTCCTATACAGGAAAGCATAACCGAGGGTATAGCACCTAACTCTTTAAACCTAAATGAAACAACATGGCACATATGATTTACTTCTTAGAACTAACCATTGTGTGCAGAGATTTTTCAGCTATCTCCTTTCCTTCAGTTTTTGTGCTAACATTCGTATCTCTCATACTTGCATTTCCTATATAGGAAAGCATGACCGAGGGTATAGCACCTAAGTCTTTAAACCTAAATGAAACAAAATGGCACATATGATTTACTTCCGAGAACTAAGCATTGTGTGCAGAGGTTTTGCAGCTATCTCCTTTCCTTCAGTTTTTCTGCTAACATTTGTATCACTAAAACTAGCATTTCCTATATAGGAAAGCATAACCGAGGGTATAGCACCTCACTCTTTAAACCTAAATGAAACAACATGGCACCTATGATTTACTTCTGAGAACTAAGCATTGTGTGCAGAGATTTTGCAGCTATCTCCTTTCCTTCAGTTCTTGTGCTAACATTCGTATCTCCAGAACTAGCATTTCTTATACAGGAAAGCATAACCGAGGTTATAGCACCTAACTCTTTAAACCTAAATGAAACAACATGGGACATATGATTTACTTCTGAGAACTAAGCATTGTGTGCAGAGGTTTTGCAGCTATCTCCTTTCCTTCAGTTTTTGTGCTAACATTCCTATATCAGAACCTAGCATTTACACTATAGGATAGGATTACCGCTGGTATAGCACCTAACTCTTTAAACCTAAATGAAAAAACATGGCACATATGATTTACTTCTGAGAACTAACCATTGTGTCCAGAGATTTTTCAGCTATCTCCGTTCCTTCAGTTTTTGTGCTAACATTCCTATGTCTAAAACTAGCTTTTACACTATAGGAAAGCATTACCGCGGGTATAGCACCTAACTCTTTAAACCTAAATGAAACAACATGGCACCTATGATTTACTTCTGAGAACTAAGTATTGTGTGCAGAGATTTTGCAGCTATCTCCTTTCCTTCAGTTTTTGTGCTAACATTCGTATCTCCAGAACTAGCATTTCTTATACAGGAAAGCATAACCGAGGGTATAGCACCTAACTCTTTAAACCTAAATGAAACAACATGGCACATATGATTTACTTCTTAGAACTAACCATTGTGTGCAGAGATTTTTCAGCTATCTCCTTTTCTTCAGTTTTTGTGCTAACATTCGTATCTCTCATACTTGCATTTCCTATATAGGAAAGCATGACCGAGGGTATAGCACCTAAGTCTTTAAACCTAAATGAAACAAAATGGCACATATGATTTACTTCCGAGAACTAAGCATTGTGTGCAGAGGTTTTGCAGCTATCTCCTTTCCTTCAGTTTTTCTGCTAACATTTGTATCACTAAAACTAGCATTTCCTATATAGGAAAGCATAACCGAGGGTATAGCACCTCACTCTTTAAACCTAAATGAAACAACATGGCACATATGATTTCCTTCTGAAAACTAAGCATTGTGTGCAGAGATTTTTCAACTATCTCCTTTCCTTCAGTTTTTGTGCTAACATTCCTATGTCTAAAACTAGCATTTACACTATTGGAAAGCATTACCGCGGGTATAGCACCTAACTCTTTAAACCTAAATGAAACAACATGGCACCTATGATTTACTTCTGAGAACTAAGCATTGTGTGCAGAGATTTTGCAGCTATCTCCTTTCCTTCAGTTCTTGTGCTAACATTCGTATCTCCAGAACTAGCATTTCTTATACAGGAAAGCATAACCGAGGTTATAGCACCTAACTCTTTAAACCTAAATGAAACAACATGGGACATATGATTTACTTCTGAGAACTAAGCATTGTGTGCAGAGGTTTTGCAGCTATCTCCTTTCCTTCAGTTTTTGTGCTAACATTCCTATATCAGAACCTAGCATTTACACTATAGGATAGGATTACCGCTGGTATAGCACCTAACTCTTTAAACCTAAATGAAAAAACATGGCACATATGATTTACTTCTGAGAACTAACCATTGTGTCCAGAGATTTTTCAGCTATCTCCGTTCCTTCAGTTTTTGTGCTAACATTCCTATGTCTAAAACTAGCTTTTACACTATAGGAAAGCATTACCGCGGGTATATCACCTAACTCTTTAAACCTAAATGAAACAACATGGCACCTATGATTTACTTCTGAGAACTAAGTATTGTGTGCAGAGATTTTGCAGCTATCTCCTTTCCTTCAGTTTTTGTGCTAACATTCGTATCTCCAGAACTAGCATTTCTTATACAGGAAAGCATAACCGAGGGTATAGCACCTAACTCTTTAAACCTAAATGAAACAACATGGCACCTATGATTTACTTCTGAGAACTAAGCATTGTGTGCAGAGATTTTGCAGCTATCTCCTTTCCTTCAGTTTTTGTGCTAACATTCGTATTTCCAGAACTAGCATTTCTTATACAGGAAAGCATAACCGAGGTTATAGCACCTAACTCTTTAAACCTAAATGAAAGAACATGGAACATATGATTTACTTCTGAGAACTAAGCATTGTGTGCAGAGGTTTTGCAGCTATCTCCTTTCCTTCAGTTTTTGTGCTAACATTCCTACATCAGAACCTAGCATTTACACTATAGGATAGGATTACCGCTGGTATAGCACCTACCTCTTTAAACCTAAATGAAACAACATGGCACTTATGATTTAACTCTGAGAACTAACCATTGTGTCCAGAGATTTTTCAGCTATCTCCTTTCCTTCAGTTTTTGTGCTAACATTCCTTTGTCTAAATCTAGTTTTACACTATAGGAAAGCATTACGTGGGGTATAGCACCTAACTCTTTAAACCTAAATGAAACAACATGGCACATATGATTTACTTCTGAGAACTAAGCAATGTGTGCAGAGATTTTGCAGCTATCCCCTTTCCTTCAGTTTTAGTGCTAACATTCATATCTCCAGAACTAGCATTTCCTATACAGGAAAGCATAACCGAGGGTATAGCACCTAACTCTTTAAACCTAAATGAAACAACATGGCACATATGATTTACTTCTTAGAACTAACCATTGTGTGCAGAGATTTTTCAGCTATCTCCTTTCCTTCAGTTTTTGTGCTAACATTCGTATCTCTCATACTTGCATTTCCTATATAGGAAAGCATGACCGAGGGTATAGCACCTAAGTCTTTAAACCTAAATGAAACAAAATGGCACATATGATTTACTTCCGAGAACTAAGCATTGTGTGCAGAGGTTTTGCAGCTATCTCCTTTCCTTCAGTTTTTCTGCTAACATTTGTATCACTAAAACTAGCATTTCCTATATAGGAAAGCATAACCGAGGGTATAGCACCTCACTCTTTAAACCTAAATGAAACAACATGGCACATATGATTTCCTTCTGAAAACTAAGCATTGTGTGCAGAGATTTTTCAACTATCTCGTTTCCTTCAGTTTTTGTGCTAACATTCCTATGTCTAAAACTAGCATTTACACTATTGGAAAGCATTACCGCGGGTATAGCACCTAACTCTTTAAACCTAAAAGAAACAACATGGCACCTATGATTTACTTCTGAGAACTAAGCATTGTGTGCAGAGATTTTGCAGCTATCTCCTTTCCTTCAGTTCTTGTGCTAACATTCGTATCTCCAGAACTAGCATTTCTTATACAGGAAAGCATAACCGAGGGTATAGCACCTAACTCTTTAAACCTAAATGAAACAACATGGCACATATGATTTACTTCTTAGAACTAACCATTGTGTGCAGAGATTTTTCAGCTATCTCCTTTCCTTCAGTTTTTGTGCTAACATTCGTATCTCTCATACTTGCATTTCCTATATAGGAAAGCATGACCGAGGGTATAGCACCTAAGTCTTTAAACCTAAATGAAACAAAATGGCACATATGATTTACTTCCGAGAACTAAGCATTGTGTGCAGAGGTTTTGCAGCTATCTCCTTTCCTTCAGTTTTTCTGCTAACATTTGTATCACTAAAACTAGCATTTCCTATATAGGAAAGCATAACCGAGGGTATAGCACCTCACTCTTTAAACCTAAATGAAACAACATGGCACATATGATTTCCTTCTGAAAACTAAGCATTGTGTGCAGAGATTTTTCAACTATCTCCTTTCCTTCAGTTTTTGTGCTAACATTCCTATGTCTAAAACTAGCATTTACACTATTGGAAAGCATTACCGCGGGTATAGCACCTAACTCTTTAAACCTAAATGAAACAACATGGCACCTATGATTTACTTCTGAGAACTAAGCATTATGTGCAGAGATTTTGCAGCTATCTCCTTTCCTTCAGTTCTTGTGCTAACATTCGTATCTCCAGAACTAGCATTTCTTATACAGGAAAGCATAACCGAGGTTATAGCACCTAACTCTTTAAACCTAAATGAAACAACATGGGACATATGATTTACTTCTGAGAACTAAGCATTGTGTGCAGAGGTTTTGCAGCTATCTCCTTTCCTTCAGTTTTTGTGCTAACATTCCTATATCAGAACCTAGCATTTACACTATAGGATAGGATTACCGCTGGTATAGCACCTAACTCTTTAAACCTAAATGAAAAAACATGGCACATATGATTTACTTCTGAGAACTAACCATTGTGTCCAGAGATTTTTCAGCTATCTCCGTTCCTTCAGTTTTTGTGCTAACATTCCTATGTCTAAAACTAGCTTTTACACTATAGGAAAGCATTACCGCGGGTATAGCACCTAACTCTTTAAACCTAAATGAAACAACATGGCACCTATGATTTACTTCTGAGAACTAAGTATTGTGTGCAGAGATTTTGCAGCTATCTCCTTTCCTTCAGTTTTTGTGCTAACATTCGTATCTCCAGAACTAGCATTTCTTATACAGGAAAGCATAACCGAGGGTATAGCACCTAACTCTTTAAACCTAAATGAAACAACATGGGACATATGATTTACTTCTGAGAACTAAGCATTGTGTGCAGAGGTTTTGCAGCTATCTCCTTTCCTTCAGTTTTTGTGCTAACATTCCTATATCAGAACCTAGCATTTACACTATAGGATAGGATTACCGCTGGTATAGCACCTAACTCTTTAAACCTAAATGAAAAAACATGGCACATATGATTTACTTCTGAGAACTAACCATTGTGTCCAGAGATTTTTCAGCTATCTCCGTTCCTTCAGTTTTTGTGCTAACATTCCTATGTCTAAAACTAGCTTTTACACTATAGGAAAGCATTACCGCGGGTATAGCACCTAACTCTTTAAACCTAAATGAAACAACATGGCACCTATGATTTACTTCTGAGAACTAAGTATTGTGTGCAGAGATTTTGCAGCTATCTCCTTTCCTTCAGTTTTTGTGCTAACATTCGTATCTCCAGAACTAGCATTTCTTATACAGGAAAGCATAACCGAGGGTATAGCACCTAACTCTTTAAACCTAAATGAAACAACATGGCACATATGATTTACTTCTGAGAACTAAGCATTGTGTGCAGAGATTTTTCAGCTATCTCCTTTCCTTCAGTTTTTGTGCTAACATTCGTATCTCTCATACTTGCATTTCCTCTATAGGAAAGCATGACCGAGGGTATAGCACCTAAGTCTTTAAACCTAAATGAAACAATATGGCACATATGATTTACTTCCGAGAACTAAGCATTGTGTGCAGAAGTTTTGCAGCTATCTCCTTTCCTTCAGTTTTTCTGCTAACATTCGTATCTCTAAAACTAGCATTTCCTATATAGGAAAGTTTAACCGAGGGTATAGCACCTCACTCTTTAAACCTAAATGAAACAACATGGCACATATGATTTCCTTCTGAAAACTAAGCATTGTGTGCAGAGATTTTTCAGCTATCTCCTTTCCTTCAGTTTTTGTGCTAACATTCCTATGTCTAAAACTAGCATTTACACTATAGGAAAGCATTACCGCGGGTATAGCACCTAACTCTTTAAACCTAAATGAAACAACATGGCACCTATAATTTACTTCTGAGAACTAAGCATTGTGTGCAGAGATTTTGCAGCTATCTCCTTTCCTTCAGTTCTTGTGCTAACATTCGTATCTCCAGAACTAGCATTTCTTATACAGGAAAGCATAACCGAGTGTATAGCACCTAACTCTTTAAACCTAAATGAAACAACATGGCACATATGATTTACGTCTGAGAACTAAGCATTTTGTGCAGAGGTTTTGCAGCTATCTCCTTTCCTTCAGTTTTTGTGCTAATATTCCTATATCAGAACCTAGCATTTACACTATAGGATAGGATTACCGCGGGTATAGCACCTAACTCTTTAAACCTAAATGAAACAACATGGCACATATGATTTACTTCTGAGAACTAACCATTGTGTCCAGAGATATTTCAGCTATCTCCTTTCCATCAGTTTTTGTGCTAACATTCCTATGTCTAAAACTAGCTTTTACACTATAGGAAAGCATTACCGCGGTTATAGCACCTAACTCTTTAAACCTAAATGAAACAACATGGCAGCTATGATTTACTTCTCAGAACTAAGCATTGTGTGCAGAGATTTTGCAGCTATCTCCTTTCCTTCAGTTTTTGTGCTAACATTCGTATCTCCAGAACTAGCATTTCTTATACAGGAAAGCATAACCGAGGGTATAGCACCTAACTCTTTAAACCTAAATGAAACAACATGGCACATATGATTTACTTCTGAGAACTAAGCATTGTGTGCAGAGGTTTTGCAGCTATCTCCTTTCCTTCAGTTTTTGTGCTGACATTCCTATATCAGAACCTAGCATTTACACTATAGGATAGGATTACCGCGGGTATAGCACCTAACTTTATAAACCTAAATGAAACAACATGGCACATATGATTTACTTGTGAGAACTAACCATTGTGTGCAGAGATTTTTCAGCTATCTCCTTTCCTTCAGTTTTTGTGCTAACATTCCTTTGTCTAAATCTAGCTTTTACACTATTGGAAAGCATTACGTGGGGTATAGCACCTAACTCTTTAAACTTAAATGAAACAACATGGCACATATGATTTACTTCTTAGAACTAAGCAATGTGTGCAGAGATTTTGCAGCTATCCCCTTTCCTTCAGTTTTAGTGCTAACATTCGTATCTCTAAAACTAGCATTTCCTATATAGGAAAGCATAACCGAGGGTATAGCACCTCACTCTTTAAACCTAAATGAAACAACATGGCACATATGATTTACTTCTTAGAACTAAGCATTGTGTGCAGAGGTTTTGCAGCTATCTCCTCTCCTTCAGTTTTTGTGCTAACATTCCTATATCAGAACCTTGCATTTACACTATATGATAGGATTACCGCTGGTATGGCACCTAACTCTTTAAACCTAAATGAAACAACATGGCACATATGATTTACTTCTGAGAACTAACCATTGTGTCCAGAGATTTTTCAGCTATCTCCTTTCCTTCAGTTTTCGTGCTAACATTCCTATGTCTAAAACTAGCTTTTACACTATAGGAAAGCATTACCGCGGGTATAGCACCTAACTCTTTAAACCTAAATGAAACAACATGGCACATATGATTTACTTCTGAGAACTAAGCAATGTGTGCAGAGATTTTGCAGCTATCCCCTTTCCTTCAGTTTTAGTGCTAACAATCATATCTCCAGAACTAGCATTTCCTATACAGGAAAGCATAACCGAGGGTATAGCACCTAACTCTTTAAACCTAAATGAAACAACATGGCACATATGATTTACTTCTGAGAACTAAGCAATGTGTGCAGAGATTTTGCAGCTATCCCCTTTCCTTCAGTTTTAGTGCTAACAATCATATCTCCAGAACTAGCATTTCCTATACAGGAAAGCATAACCGAGGGTATAGCACCTAACTCTTTAAACCTAAATGAAACAACATGGCACATATGATTTACTTCTGAGAACTAAGCATTGTGTGCAGAGATTTTTCAGCTATCTCCTTTCCTTCAGTTTTTGTGCTAACATTCGTATCTCTCATACTTGCATTTCCTATATAGGAAAGCATGACCGAGTGTATAGCACCTAAGTCTTTAAACCTAAATGAAACAATATGGCACATATGATTTAGTTCCGAGAACTAAGCATTGTGTGCAGAAGTTTTGCAGCTATCTCCTTTCCTTCAGTTTTTCTGCTAACATTCGTGTCTCTAAAACTAGCATGTCCTATATAGGAAAGCATAACCGAGGGTATAGCACCTCACTCTTTAAACCTAAATGAAACAACATGGCACATATGATTTCCTTCTGAAAACTAAGCATTGTGTGCAGAGATTTTTCAGCTATCTCCTTTCCTTCAGTTTTTGTGCTAACATTCCTATGTCTAAAACTAGCATTTACACTATAGGAAAGCATTACCACGGGTATAGCACCTAACTCTTTAAACCTAAATGAAACAACATGGCACCTATGATTTACTTCTGAGAACTAAGCATTGTGTGCAGAGATTTTGCAGCTATCTCCTTTCCTTCAGTTCTTGTGCTAACATTCGTATCTCCAGAACTAGCATTTCTTATACAGGAAAGCATAACCGAGGGTATAGCACCTAACTCTTTAAACCTAAATGAAACAACATGGCACATATGATTTACGTCTGAGAACTAAGCATTTTGTGCAGAGGTTTTGCAGCTATCTCCTTTCCTTCAGTTTTTGTGCTAACATTCCTATATCAGAACCTAGCATTTACACTATAGGATAGGATTACCGCTGGAATAGCACCTAACTCTTTAAACCTAAATGAAATAACATGGCACATATGATTTACTTCTGAGAACTAACCATTGTGTGCAGAGGTTTTGCAGCTATCTCCTTTCCTTCAGTTTTTGTGCTAACATTCCTATATCAGAACCTAGTATTTACACTATAGGATAGGATTACCGCTGGTATAGCACCTAACTCTTTAAACCTAAATGAAACAACATGGCACATATGATTTACTTCTGAGAACTAACCATTGTGTCCAGAGATATTTCAGCTATCTCCTTTCCATCAGTTTTTGTGCTAACATTCCTATGTCTAAAACTAGCTTTTACACTATAGGAAAGCATTACCGCGGTTATAGCACCTAACTCTTTAAACCTAAATGAAACAACATGGCAGCTATGATTTACTTCTCAGAACTAAGCATTGTGTGCAGAGATTTTGCAGCTATCTCCTTTCCTTCAGTTTTTGTGCTAACATTCGTATCTCCAGAACTAGCATTTCTTATACAGGAAAGCATAACCGAGGGTATAGCACCTAACTCTTTAAACCTAAATGAAACAACATGGCACATATGATTTACTTCTGAGAACTAAGCATTGTGTGCAGAGGTTTTGCAGCTATCTCCTTTCCTTCAGTTTTTGTGCTGACATTCCTATATCAGAACCTAGCATTTACACTATAGGATAGGATTACCGCGGGTATAGCACCTAACTTTATAAACCTAAATGAAACAACATGGCACATATGATTTACTTGTGAGAACTAACCATTGTGTGCAGAGATTTTTCAGCTATCTCCTTTCCTTCAGTTTTTGTGCTAACATTCCTTTGTCTAAATCTAGCTTTTACACTATAGGAAAGCATTACGTGGGGTATAGCACCTAACTCTTTAAACTTAAATGAAACAACATGGCACATATGATTTACTTCCGAGAACGAAGCATTGTGTGCAGAGGTTTTGCAGCTATCTCCTTTCCTTCAGTTTTTCTACTAACATTCGTTTCTCTAAAACTAGCATTTCCTATATAGGAAAGCATAACCGAGGGTATAGCACCTCACTCTTTAAACCTAAATGAAACAACATGGCACATATGATTTCCTTCTGAAAACTAAGCATTGCGTGCAGAGATTTTTCAGCTATCTCCTTTCCTTCAGTTTTTGTGCTAACATTCCTATATCTAAAACTAGCATTTACACTATAGGAAAGCATTACCGCGGGTATAGCACCTAACTCTTTAAACCTAAATGAAACAACATGGCACCTATGATTTACTTCTGAGAACTAAGTATTGTGTGCAGAGATTTTGCAGCTATCTCCTTTCCTTCAGTTTTTGTGCTAACATTCGTATCTCCAGAACTAGCATTTCTTATACAGGAAAGCATAACCGAGGTTATAGCACCTAACTCTTTAAACCTAAATGAAAGAACATGGAACATATGATTTACTTCTGAGAACTAAGCATTGTGTGCAGAGGTTTTGCAGCTATCTCCTTTCCTTCAGTTTTTGTGCTAACATTCCTATATCAGAACCTAGCATTTACACTATAGGATAGGATTACCGCTGGTATAGCACCTACCTCTTTAAACCTAAATGAAACAACATGGCACTTATGATTTAACTCTGAGAACTAACCATTGTGTCCAGAGATTTTTCAGCTATCTCCTTTCCTTCAGTTTTTGCGCTAACATTCCTATGTCTAAAACTAGCTTTTACACTATAGGAAAGCATTACCGCGGGTATAGCACCTAACTCTTTAAACCTAAATGAAACAACATGGCACCTATGATTTACTTCTGAGAACTAAGCATTGTGTGCAGAGATTTTGCAGCTATCTCCTTTCCTTCAGTTTTTGTGCTAACATTCCTATGTCTAAAACTAGCATTTCCACTATAGGAAAGCATTACCACGGGTATAGCCCCTAACTCTTTAAACGTAAATGAAAAACTATGGCACATATGATTTACTTCTGAGAACTAAGCATTGTGTGCAGAGATTTTGCAGCTATCTCCTTTCCTTCAGTTTTTGTGCTAACATTCCTATGTCTAAAACTAGCATTTACACTATAGGAAAGCATTACCACGGGTATAGCACCTAACTCTTTAAACCTAAATGGAATAGCATGGCACATATGATTTACTTCTGAGAACTAACCATTGTGTGCAGAGATTTTTCAGCTATCTCCTTTCCTTCAGTTTTTGTGCTGACATTCCTATATCAGAACCTAGCATTTACACTATAGGATAGGATTACCGCGGGTATAGCACCTAACTCTTTAAACCTAAATGAAACAACATGGCACATATGATTTACTTCTGAGAACTAACCATTGTGTGCAGAGATTTTTCAGCTATCTCCTTTCCTTCAGTTTTTGTGCTAACATTCCTTTGTCTAAATCTAGCTTTTACACTATAGGAAAGCATTACGTGGGGTATAGCACCTAACTCTTTAAACCTAAATGAAACAACATGGCACTTATGATTTACTTCTGAGAACTAAGCAATGTGTGCAGAGATTTTGCAGCTATCCCCTTTCCTTCAGTTTTAGTGCTAACATTCATATCTCCAGAACTAGCATTTCCTATACAGGAAAGCATAACCGAGGGTATAGCACCTAACTCTTTAAACCTAAATGAAACAACATGGCACATATGATTTTCTTCTTAGAACTAACCATTGTGTGCAGAGATTGTTCAGCTATCTCCTTTCCTTCAGTTTTTGTGCTGACATTCGTATCTCTCATACTTGCATTTCCTATATAGGAAAGCATGACCGAGGGTATAGCACCTAAGTCTTTAAACCTAAATGAAACAAAATGGCACATATGATTTACTTCCGAGAACTAATCATTGTGTGCAGAGGATTTGCAGCTATCTCCTTTCCTTCAGTTTTTCTGCTAACTTTTGTATCACTAAAACTAGCATTTCCTATATAGGAAAGCATAACCGAGGGTATAGCACCTCACTCTTTAAACCTAAATGAAACAACATGGCACATATGATTTCCTTCTGAAAACTAAGCACTGTGTGCAGAGATTTTTCAACTATCTCCTTTCCTTCAGTTTTTGTGCTAACATTCCTATGTCTAAAACTAGCATTTACACTATTGGAAAGCATTACCGCGGGTATAGCACCTAACTCTTTAAACCTAAATGAAACAACATGGCACCTGTGATTTACTTCTGAGAACTAAGCATTTTGTGCAGAGATTTTGCAGCTATCTCCTTTCCTTCAGTTCTTGTGCTAACATTCGTATCTCCAGAACTAGCATTTCTTATACAGGAAAGCATAACCGAGGTTATAGCACCTAACTCTTTAAACCTAAATGAAACAACATGGGACATATGATTTACTTCTGAGAACTAAGCATTGTGTGCAGAGGTTTTGCAGCTATCTCCTTTCCTTCAGTTTTTGTGCTAACATTCCTATATCAGAACCTAGCATTTACACTATAGGATAGGATTACCGCTGGTATAGCACCTAACTCTTTAAACCTAAATGAAAAAACATGGCACATATGACTTACTTCTGAGAACTAACCATTGTGTCCAGAGATTTTTCAGCTATCTCCTTTCCTTCAGTTTTTGTGCTAACATTCCTATGTCTAAAACTAGCTTTTACACTATAGGAAAGCATTACCGCGGGTATATCACCTAACTCTTTAAACCTAAATGAAACAACATGGCACCTATGATTTACTTCTGAGAACTAAGTATTGTGTGCAGAGATTTTGCAGCTATCTCCTTTCCTTCAGTTTTTGTGCTAACATTCGTATCTCCAGAACTAGCATTTCTTATACAGGAAAGCATAACCGAGGGTATAGCACCTAACTCTTTAAACCTAAATGAAACAACATGGCACATATGATTTACTTCTGAGAACTAAGCATTGTGTGCAGAGGTTTAGCAGCTATCTCCTTTCCTTCAGTTTTTGTGCTAACATTCCTATATCAGAACCTAGCATTTACACTATAGGATAGGATTACCGCTGGTATAGCACCTAACTCTTTAAACCTAAATGAAAAAACATGGCACATATGATTTACTTCTGGGAACTAACCATTGTGTCCAGAGATTTTTCAGCTATCTCCTTTCCTTCAGTTTTTGTGCTAACATTCCTATGTCTAAAACTAGCTTTTACACTATAGGAAAGCATTACCGCGGGTATAGCACCTAACTCTTTAAACCTAAATGAAACAACATGGCACCTATGATTTACTTCTGAGAACTAAGTATTGTGTGCAGAGATTTTGAAGCTATCTCCTTTCCTTCAGTTTTTGTGCTAACATTCGTATCTCCAGAACTAGCATTTCTTATACAGGAAAGCATAACCGAGGGTATAGCACCTAACTCTTTAAACCTAAATGAAACAACATGGCACATATGATTTACTTCTGAGAACTAAGCATTGTGTGCAGAGATTTTTCAGCTATCTCCTTTCCTTCAGTTTTTGTGCTAACATTCGTATCTCTCATACTTGCATTTCCTATATAGGAAAGCATGACCGAGGGTATAGCACCTAAGTCTTTAAACCTAAATGAAACAATATGGCACATATGATTTAGTTCCGAGAACTAAGCATTGTGTGCAGAAGTTTTGCAGCTATCTCCTTTCCTTCAGTTTTTCTGCTAACATTCGTGTCTCTAAAACTAGCATGTCCTATATAGGAAAGCATAACCGAGGGTATAGCACCTCACTCTTTAAACCTAAATGAAACAACATGGCACATATGATTTCCTTCTGAAAACTAAGCATTGTGTGCAGAGATTTTTCAGCTATCTCCTTTCCTTCAGTTTTTGTGCTAACATTCCTATGTCTAAAACTAGCATTTACACTATAGGAAAGCATTACCACGGGTATAGCACCTAACTCTTTAAACCTAAATGAAACAACATGGCACCTATGATTTACTTCTGAGAACTAAGCATTGTGTGCAGAGATTTTGCAGCTATCTCCTTTCCTTCAGTTCTTGTGCTAACATTCGTATCTCCAGAACTAGCATTTCTTATACAGGAAAGCATAACCGAGGGTATAGCACCTAACTCTTTAAACCTAAATGAAACAACATGGCACATATGATTTACGTCTGAGAACTAAGCATTTTGTGCAGAGGTTTTGCAGCTATCTCCTTTCCTTCAGTTTTTGTGCTAACATTCCTATATCAGAACCTAGCATTTACACTATAGGATAGGATTACCGCTGGAATAGCACCTAACTCTTTAAACCTAAATGAAATAACATGGCACATATGATTTACTTCTGAGAACTAACCATTGTGTGCAGAGGTTTTGCAGCTATCTCCTTTCCTTCAGGTTTGTGCTAACATTCCTATATCAGAACCTAGTATTTACACTATAGGATAGGATTACCGCTGGTATAGCACCTAACTCTTTAAACCTAAATGAAACAACATGGCACATATGATTTACTTCTGAGAACTAACCATTGTGTCCAGAGATATTTCAGCTATCTCCTTTCCATCAGTTTTTGTGCTAACATTCCTATGTCTAAAACTAGCTTTTACACTATAGGAAAGCATTACCGCGGTTATAGCACCTAACTCTTTAAACCTAAATGAAACAACATGGCAGCTATGATTTACTTCTCAGAACTAAGCATTGTGTGCAGAGATTTTGCAGCTATCTCCTTTCCTTCAGTTTTTGTGCTAACATTCGTATCTCCAGAACTAGCATTTCTTATACAGGAAAGCATAACCGAGGGTATAGCACCTAACTCTTTAAACCTAAATGAAACAACATGGCACATATGATTTACTTCTGAGAACTAAGCATTGTGTGCAGAGGTTTTGCAGCTATCTCCTTTCCTTCAGTTTTTGTGCTGACATTCCTATATCAGAACCTAGCATTTACACTATAGGATAGGATTACCGCGGGTATAGCACCTAACTTTATAAACCTAAATGAAACAACATGGCACATATGATTTACTTGTGAGAACTAACCATTGTGTGCAGAGATTTTTCAGCTATCTCCTTTCCTTCAGTTTTTGTGCTAACATTCCTTTGTCTAAATCTAGCTTTTACACTATAGGAAAGCATTACGTGGGGTATAGCACCTAACTCTTTAAACTTAAATGAAACAACATGGCACATATGATTTACTTCCGAGAACGAAGCATTGTGTGCAGAGGTTTTGCAGCTATCTCCTTTCCTTCAGTTTTTCTACTAACATTCGTTTCTCTAAAACTAGCATTTCCTATATAGGAAAGCATAACCGAGGGTATAGCACCTCACTCTTTAAACCTATATGAAACAACATGGCACATATGATTTCCTTCTGAAAACTAAGCATTGCGTGCAGAGATTTTTCAGCTATCTCCTTTCCTTCAGTTTTTGTGCTAACATTCCTATATCTAAAACTAGCATTTACACTATAGGAAAGCATTACCGCGGGTATAGCACCTAACTCTTTAAACCTAAATGAAACAACATGGCACCTATGATTTACTTCTGAGAACTAAGTATTGTGTGCAGAGATTTTGCAGCTATCTCCTTTCCTTCAGTTTTTGTGCTAACATTCGTATCTCCAGAACTAGCATTTCTTACACAGGAAAGCTTAACCGAGGTTATAGCACCTAACTCTTTAAACCTAAATGAAAGAACATGGAACATATGATTTACTTCTGAGAACTAAGCATTGTGTGCAGAGGTTTTGCAGCTATCTCCTTTCCTTCAGTTTTTGTGCTAACATTCCTATATCAGAACCTAGCATTTACACTATAGGATAGGATTACCGCTGGTATAGCACCTACCTCTTTAAACCTAAATGAAACAACATGGCACTTATGATTTAACTCTGAGAACTAACCATTGTGTCCAGAGATTTTTCAGCTATCTCCTTTCCTTCAGTTTTTGCGCTAACATTCCTATGTCTAAAACTAGCTTTTACACTATAGGAAAGCATTACCGCGGGTATAGCACCTAACTCTTTAAACCTAAATGAAACAACATGGCACATATGATTTACTTCTGAGAACTAAGCATTGTGTGCAGAGATTTTGCAGCTATCTCCTTTCCTTCAGTTTTTGTGCTAACATTCCTATGTCTAAAACTAGCATTTCCACTATAGGAAAGCATTACCACGGGTATAGCCCCTAACTCTTTAAACGTAAATGAAAAACTATGGCACATATGATTTACTTCTGAGAACTAAGCATTGTGTGCAGAGATTTTGCAGCTATCTCCTTTCCTTCAGTTTTTGTGCTAACATTCCTATGTCTAAAACTAGCATTTACACTATAGGAAAGCATTACCACGGGTATAGCACCTAACTCTTTAAACCTAAATGGAATAGCATGGCACATATGATTTACTTCTGAGAACTAACCATTGTGTGCAGAGAGTTTTCAGCTATCTCCTTTCCTTCAGTTTTTGTGCTGACATTCCTATATCAGAACCTAGCATTTACACTATAGGATAGGATTACCGCGGGTATAGCACCTAACTCTTTAAACCTAAATGAAACAACATGGCACATATGATTTACTTCTGAGAACTAACCATTGTGTGCAGAGATTTTTCAGCTATCTCCTTTCCTTCAGTTTTTGTGCTAACATTCCTTTGTCTAAATCTAGCTTTTACACTATAGGAAAGCATTACGTGGGGTATAGCACCTAACTCTTTAAACCTAAATGAAACAACATGGCACTTATGATTTACTTCTGAGAACTAAGCAATGTGTGCAGAGATTTTGCAGCTATCCCCTTTCCTTCAGTTTTAGTGCTAACATTCATATCTCCAGAACTAGCATTTCCTATACAGGAAAGCATAACCGAGGGTATAGCACCTAACTCTTTAAACCTAAATGAAACAACATGGCACATATGATTTTCTTCTTAGAACTAACCATTGTGTGCAGAGATTGTTCAGCTATCTCCTTTCCTTCAGTTTTTGTGCTGACATTCGTATCTCTCATACTTGCATTTCCTATATAGGAAAGCATGACCGAGGGTATAGCACCTAAGTCTTTAAACCTAAATGAAACAAAATGGCACATATGATTTACTTCCGAGAACTAAGCATTGTGTGCAGAGGATTTGCAGCTATCTCCTTTCCTTCAGTTTTTCTGCTAACATTTGTATCACTAAAACTAGCATTTCCTATATAGGAAAGCATAACCGAGGGTATAGCACCTCACTCTTTAAACCTAAATGAAACAACATGGCACATATGATTTCCTTCTGAAAACTAAGCACTGTGTGCAGAGATTTTTCAACTATCTCCTTTCCTTCAGTTTTTGTGCTAACATTCCTATGTCTAAAACTAGCATTTACACTATTGGAAAGCATTACCGCGGGTATAGCACCTAACTCTTTAAACCTTAATGAAACAACATGGCACCTGTGATTTACTTCTGAGAACTAAGCATTTTGTGCAGAGATTTTGCAGCTATCTCCTTTCCTTCAGTTCTTGTGCTAACATTCGTATCTCCAGAACTAGCATTTCTTATACAGGAAAGCATAACCGAGGTTATAGCACCTAACTCTTTAAACCTAAATGAAACAACATGGGACATATGATTTACTTCTGAGAACTAAGCATTGTGTGCAGAGGTTTTGCAGCTATCTCCTTTCCTTCAGTTTTTGTGCTAACATTCCTATATCAGAACCTAGCATTTACACTATAGGATAGGATTACCGCTGGTATAGCACCTAACTCTTTAAACCTAAATGAAAAAACATGGCACATATGACTTACTTCTGAGAACTAACCATTGTGTCCAGAGATTTTTCAGCTATCTCCTTTCCTTCAGTTTTTGTGCTAACATTCCTATGTCTAAAACTAGCTTTTACACTATAGGAAAGCATTACCGCGGGTATATCACCTAACTCTTTAAACCTAAATGAAACAACATGGCACCTATGATTTACTTCTGAGAACTAAGTATTGTGTGCAGAGATTTTGCAGCTATCTCCTTTCCTTCAGTTTTTGTGCTAACATTCGTATCTCCAGAACTAGCATTTCTTATACAGGAAAGCATAACCGAGGGTATAGCACCTAACTCTTTAAACCTAAATGAAACAACATGGCACATATGATTTACTTCTGAGAACTAAGCATTGTGTGCAGAGGTTTAGCACCTATCTCCTTTCCTTCAGTTTTTGTGCTAACATTCCTATATCAGAACCTAGCATTTACACTATAGGATAGGATTACCGCTGGTATAGCACCTAACTCTTTAAACCTAAATGAAAAAACATATCACATATGATTTACTTCTGGGAACTAACCATTGTGTCCAGAGATTTTTCAGCTATCTCCTTTCCTTCAGTTTTTGTGCTAACATTCCTATGTCTAAAACTAGCTTTTACACTATAGGAAAGCATTACCGCGGGTTATAGCACCTAACTCTTTAAACCTAAATGAAACAACATGGCACCTATGATTTACTTCTGAGAACTAAGTATTGTGTGCAGAGATTTTGAAGCTATCTCCTTTCCTTCAGTTTTTGTGCTAACATTCGTATCTCCAGAACTAGCATTTCTTATACAGGAAAGCATAACCGAGGGTATAGCACCTAACTCTTTAAACCTAAATGAAACAACATGGCACATATGATTTACTTCTGAGAACTAAGCATTGTGTGCAGAGATTTTTCAGCTATCTCCTTTCCTTCAGTTTTTGTGCTAACATTCGTATCTCTCATACTTGCATTTCCTATATAGGAAAGCATGACCGAGGGTATAGCACCTAAGTCTTTAAACCTAAATGAAACAATATGGCACATATGATTTAGTTCCGAGAACTAAGCATTGTGTGCAGAAGTTTTGCAGCTATCTCCTTTCCTTCAGTTTTTCTGCTAACATTCGTGTCTCTAAAACTAGCATGTCCTATATAGGAAAGCATAACCGAGGGTATAGCACCTCACTCTTTAAACCTAAATGAAACAACATGGTACATATGATTTCCTTCTGAAAACTAAGCATTGTGTGCAGAGATTTTTCAGCTATCTCCTTTCCTTCAGTTTTTGTGCTAACATTCCTATGTCTAAAACTAGCATTTACACTATAGGAAAGCATTACCGCGGGTATAGCACCTAACTCTTTAAACCTAAATGAAACAACATGGCACCTATGATTTACTTCTGAGAACTAAGCATTGTGTGCAGAGATTTTGCAGCTATCTCCTTTCCTTCAGTTCTTGTGCTAACATTCGTATCTCCAGAACTAGCATTTCTTATACAGGAAAGCATAACCGAGGGTATAGCACCTAACTCTTTAAACCTAAATGAAACAACATGGCACATATGATTTACGTCTGAGAACTAAGCATTTTGTGCAGAGGTTTTGCAGCTATCTCCTTTCCTTCAGTTTTTGTGCTAACATTCCTATATCAGAACCTAGCATTTACACTATAGGATAGGATTACCGCTGGAATAGCACCTAACTCTTTAAACCTAAATGAAATAACATGGCACATATGATTTACTTCTGAGAACTAACCATTGTGTGCAGAGGTTTTGCAGCTATCTCCTTTCCTTCAGTTTTTGTGCTAACATTCCTATATCAGAACCTAGTATTTACACTATAGGATAGGATTACCGCTGGTATAGCACCTAACTCTTTAAACCTAAATGAAACAACATGGCACATATGATTTACTTCTGAGAACTAACCATTGTGTCCAGAGATATTTCAGCTATCTCCTTTCCATCAGTTTTTGTGCTAACATTCCTATGTCTAAAACTAGCTTTTACACTATAGGAAAGCATTACCGCGGTTATAGCACCTAACTCTTTAAACCTAAATGAAACAACATGGCAGCTATGATTTACTTCTCAGAACTAAGCATTGTGTGCAGAGATTTTGCAGCTATCTCCTTTCCTTCAGTTTTTGTGCTAACATTCGTATCTCCAGAACTAGCATTTCTTATACAGGAAAGCATAACCGAGGGTATAGCACCTAACTCTTTAAACCTAAATGAAACAACATGGCACATATGATTTACTTCTGAGAACTAAGCATTGTGTGCAGAGGTTTTGCAGCTATCTCCTTTCCTTCAGTTTTTGTGCTGACATTCCTATATCAGAACCTAGCATTTACACTATAGGATAGGATTACCGCGGGTATAGCACCTAACTTTATAAACCTAAATGAAACAACATGGCACATATGATTTACTTGTGAGAACTAACCATTGTGTGCAGAGATTTTTCAGCTATCTCCTTTCCTTCAGTTTTTGTGCTAACATTCCTTTGTCTAAATCTAGCTTTTACACTATAGGAAAGCATTACGTGGGGTATAGCACCTAACTCTTTAAACTTAAATGAAACAACATGGCACATATGATTTACTTCCGAGAACGAAGCATTGTGTGCAGAGGTTTTGCAGCTATCTCCTTTCCTTCAGTTTTTCTACTAACATTCGTTTCTCTAAAACTAGCATTTCCTATATAGGAAAGCATAACCGAGGGTATAGCACCTCACTCTTTAAACCTAAATGAAACAACATGGCACATATGATTTCCTTCTGAAAACTAAGCATTGCGTGCAGAGATTTTTCAGCTATCTCCTTTCCTTCAGTTTTTGTGCTAACATTCCTATATCTAAAACTAGCATTTACACTATAGGAAAGCATTACCGCGGGTATAGCACCTAACTCTTTAAACCTAAATGAAACAACATGGCACCTATGATTTACTTCTGAGAACTAAGTATTGTGTGCAGAGATTTTGCAGCTATCTCCTTTCCTTCAGTTTTTGTGCTAACATTCGTATCTCCAGAACTAGCATTTCTTATACAGGAAAGCATAACCGAGGTTATAGCACCTAACTCTTTAAACCTAAATGAAAGAACATGGAACATATGATTTACTTCTGAGAACTAAGCATTGTGTGCAGAGGTTTTGCAGCTATCTCCTTTCCTTCAGTTTTTGTGCTAACATTCCTATATCAGAACCTAGCATTTACACTATAGGATAGGATTACCGCTGGTATAGCACCTACCTCTTTAAACCTAAATGAAACAACATGGCACTTATGATTTAACTCTGAGAACTAACCATTGTGTCCAGAGATTTTTCAGCTATCTCCTTTCCTTCAGTTTTTGCGCTAACATTCCTATGTCTAAAACTAGCTTTTACACTATAGGAAAGCATTACCGCGGGTATAGCACCTAACTCTTTAAACCTAAATGAAACAACATGGCACCTATGATTTACTTCTGAGAACTAAGCATTGTGTGCAGAGATTTTGCAGCTATCTCCTTTCCTTCAGTTTTTGTGCTAACATTCCTATGTCTAAAACTAGCATTTCCACTATAGGAAAGCATTACCACGGGTATAGCCCCTAACTCTTTAAACGTAAATGAAAAACTATGGCACATATGATTTACTTCTGAGAACTAAGCATTGTGTGCAGAGATTTTGCAGCTATCTCCTTTCCTTCAGTTTTTGTGCTAACATTCCTATGTCTAAAACTAGCATTTACACTATAGGAAAGCATTACCACGGGTATAGCACCTAATTCTTTAAACCTAAATGGAATAGCATGGCACATATGATTTACTTCTGAGAACTAACCATTGTGTGCAGAGATTTTTCAGCTATCTCCTTTCCTTCAGTTTTTGTGCTGACATTCCTATATCAGAACCTAGCATTTACACTATAGGATAGGATTACCGCGGGTATAGCACCTAACTCTTTAAACCTAAATGAAACAACATGGCACATATGATTTACTTCTGAGAACTAACCATTGTGTGCAGAGATTTTTCAGCTATCTCCTTTCCTTCAGTTTTTGTGCTAACATTCCTTTGTCTAAATCTAGCTTTTACACTATAGGAAAGCATTACGTGGGGTATAGCACCTAACTCTTTAAACCTAAATGAAACAACATGGCACTTATGATTTACTTCTGAGAACTAAGCAATGTGTGCAGAGATTTTGCAGCTATCCCCTTTCCTTCAGTTTTAGTGCTAACATTCATATCTCCAGAACTAGCATTTCCTATACAGGAAAGCATAACCGAGGGTATAGCACCTAACTCTTTAAACCTAAATGAAACAACATGGCACATATGATTTTCTTCTTAGAACTAACCATTGTGTGCAGAGATTGTTCAGCTATCTCCTTTCCTTCAGTTTTTGTGCTGACATTCGTATCTCTCATACTTGCATTTCCTATATAGGAAAGCATGACCGAGGGTATAGCACCTAAGTCTTTAAACCTAAATGAAACAAAATGGCACATATGATTTACTTCCGAGAACTAAGCATTGTGTGCAGAGGATTTGCAGCTATCTCCTTTCCTTCAGTTTTTCTGCTAACATTTGTATCACTAAAACTAGCATTTCCTATATAGGAAAGCATAACCGAGGGTATAGCACCTCACTCTTTAAACCTAAATGAAACAACATGGCACATATGATTTCCTTCTGAAAACTAAGCACTGTGTGCAGAGATTTTTCAACTATCTCCTTTCCTTCAGTTTTTGTGCTAACATTCCTATGTCTAAAACTAGCATTTACACTATTGGAAAGCATTACCGCGGGTATAGCACCTAACTCTTTAAACCTAAATGAAACAACATGGCACCTGTGATTTACTTCTGAGAACTAAGCATTTTGTGCAGAGATTTTGCAGCTATCTCCTTTCCTTCAGTTCTTGTGCTAACATTCGTATCTCCAGAACTAGCATTTCTTATACAGGAAAGCATAACCGAGGTTATAGCACCTAACTCTTTAAACCTAAATGAAACAACATGGGACATATGATTTACTTCTGAGAACTAAGCATTGTGTGCAGAGGTTTTGCAGCTATCTCCTTTCCTTCAGTTTTTGTGCTAACATTCCTATATCAGAACCTAGCATTTACACTATAGGATAGGATTACCGCTGGTATAGCACCTAACTCTTTAAACCTAAATGAAAAAACATGGCACATATGACTTACTTCTGAGAACTAACCATTGTGTCCAGAGATTTTTCAGCCATCTCCTTTCCTTCAGTTTTTGTGCTAACATTCCTATGTCTAAAACTAGCTTTTACACTATAGGAAAGCATTACCGCGGGTATATCACCTAACTCTTTAAACCTAAATGAAACAACATGGCACCTATGATTTACTTCTGAGAACTAAGTATTGTGTGCAGAGATTTTGCAGCTATCTCCTTTCCTTCAGTTTTTGTGCTAACATTCGTATCTCCAGAACTAGCATTTCTTATACAGGAAAGCATAACCGAGGGTATAGCACCTAACTCTTTAAACCTAAATGAAACAACATGGCACATATGATTTACTTCTGAGAACTAAGCATTGTGTGCAGAGGTTTAGCAGCTATCTCCTTTCCTTCAGTTTTTGTGCTAACATTCCTATATCAGAACCTAGCATTTACACTATAGGATAGGATTACCGCTGGTATAGCACCTAACTCTTTAAACCTAAATGAAAAAACATGGCACATATGATTTACTTCTGGGAACTAACCATTGTGTCCAGAGATTTTTCAGCTATCTCCTTTCCTTCAGTTTTTGTGCTAACATTCCTATGTCTAAAACTAGCTTTTACACTATAGGAAAGCATTACCGCGGGTATAGCACCTAACTCTTTAAACCTAAATGAAACAACATGGCACCTATGATTTACTTCTGAGAACTAAGTATTGTGTGCAGAGATTTTGAAGCTATCTCCTTTCCTTCAGTTTTTGTGCTAACATTCGTATCTCCAGAACTAGCATTTCTTATACAGGAAAGCATAACCGAGGGTATAGCACCTAACTCTTTAAACCTAAATGAAACAACATGGCACATATGATTTACTTCTGAGAACTAAGCATTGTGTGCAGAGATTTTTCAGCTATCTCCTTTCCTTCAGTTTTTGTGCTAACATTCGTATCTCTCATACTTGCATTTCCTATATAGGAAAGCATGACCGAGGGTATAGCACCTAAGTCTTTAAACCTAAATGAAACAATATGGCACATATGATTTAGTTCCGAGAACTAAGCATTGTGTGCAGAAGTTTTGCAGCTATCTCCTTTCCTTCAGTTTTTCTGCTAACATTCGTGTCTCTAAAACTAGCATGTCCTATATAGGAAAGCATAACCGAGGGTATAGCACCTCACTCTTTAAACCTAAATGAAACAACATGGCACCTATGATTTCCTTCTGAAAACTAAGCATTGTGTGCAGAGATTTTTCAGCTATCTCCTTTCCTTCAGTTTTTGTGCTAACATTCCTATGTCTAAAACTAGCATTTACACTATAGGAAAGCATTACCGCGGGTATAGCACCTAACTCTTTAAACCTAAATGAAACAACATGGCACCTATGATTTACTTCTGAGAACTAAGCATTGTGTGCAGAGATTTTGCAGCTATCTCCTTTCCTTCAGTTCTTGTGCTAACATTCGTATCTCCAGAACTAGCATTTCTTATACAGGAACGCATAACCGAGGGTATAGCACCTAACTCTTTAAACCTAAATGAAACAACATGGCACATATGATTTACGTCTGAGAACTAAGCATTTTGTGCAGAGGTTTTGCAGCTATCTCCTTTCCTTCAGTTTTTGTGCTAACATTCCTATATCAGAACCTAGCATTTACACTATAGGATAGGATTACCGCTGGAATAGCACCTAACTCTTTAAACCTAAATGAAATAACATGGCACATATGATTTACTTCTGAGAACTAACCATTGTGTGCAGAGGTTTTGCAGCTATCTCCTTTCCTTCAGTTTTTGTGCTAACATTCCTATATCAGAACCTAGTATTTACACTATAGGATAGGATTACCGCTGGTATAGCACCTAACTCTTTAAACCTAAATGAAACAACATGGCACATATGATTTACTTCTGAGAACTAACCATTGTGTCCAGAGATATTTCAGCTATCTCCTTTCCATCAGTTTTTGTGCTAACATTCCTATGTCTAAAACTAGCTTTTACACTATAGGAAAGCATTACCGCGGTTATAGCACCTAACTCTTTAAACCTAAATGAAACAACATGGCAGCTATGATTTACTTCTCAGAACTAAGCATTGTGTGCAGAGATTTTGCAGCTATCTCCTTTCCTTCAGTTTTTGTGCTAACATTCGTATCTCCAGAACTAGCATTTCTTATACAGGAAAGCATAACCGAGGGTATAGCACCTAACTCTTTAAACCTAAATGAAACAACATGGCACATATGATTTACTTCTGAGAACTAAGCATTGTGTGCAGAGGTTTTGCAGCTATCTCCTTTCCTTCAGTTTTTGTGCTGACATTCCTATATCAGAACCTAGCATTTACACTATAGGATAGGATTACCGCGGGTATAGCACCTAACTTTATAAACCTAAATGAAACAACATGGCACATATGATTTACTTGTGAGAACTAACCATTGTGTGCAGAGATTTTTCAGCTATCTCCTTTCCTTCAGTTTTTGTGCTAACATTCCTTTGTCTAAATCTAGCTTTTACACTATAGGAAAGCATTACGTGGGGTATAGCACCTAACTCTTTAAACTTAAATGAAACAACATGGCACATATGATTTACTTCCGAGAACGAAGCATTTTGTGCAGAGGTTTTGCAGCTATCTCCTTTCCTTCAGTTTTTCTACTAACATTCGTTTCTCTAAAACTAGCATTTCCTATATAGGAAAGCATAACCGAGGGTATAGCACCTCACTCTTTAAACCTAAATGAAACAACATGGCACATATGATTTCCTTCTGAAAACTAAGCATTGCGTGCAGAGATTTTTCAGCTATCTCCTTTCCTTCAGTTTTTGTGCTAACATTCCTATATCTAAAACTAGCATTTACACTATAGGAAAGCATTACCGCGGGTATAGCACCTAACTCTTTAAACCTAAATGAAACAACATGGCACCTATGATTTACTTCTGAGAACTAAGTATTGTGTGCAGAGATTTTGCAGCTATCTCCTTTCCTTCAGTTTTTGTGCTAACATTCGTATCTCCAGAACTAGCATTTCTTATACAGGAAAGCATAACCGAGGTTATAGCACCTAACTCTTTAAACCTAAATGAAAGAACATGGAACATATGATTTACTTCTGAGAACTAAGCATTGTGTGCAGAGGTTTTGCAGCTATCTCCTTTCCTTCAGTTTTTGTGCTAACATTCCTATATCAGAACCTAGCATTTACACTATAGGATAGGATTACCGCTGGTATAGCACCTACCTCTTTAAACCTAAATGAAACAACATGGCACTTATGATTTAACTCTGAGAACTAACCATTGTGTCCAGAGATTTTTCAGCTATCTCCTTTCCTTCAGTTTTTGCGCTAACATTCCTATGTCTAAAACTAGCTTTTACACTATAGGAAAGCATTACCGCGGGTATAGCACCTAACTCTTTAAACCTAAATGAAACAACATGGCACCTATGATTTACTTCTGAGAACTAAGCATTGTGTGCAGAGATTTTGCAGCTATCTCCTTTCCTTCAGTTTTTGTGCTAACATTCCTATGTCTAAAACTAGCATTTCCACTATAGGAAAGCATTACCACGGGTATAGCCCCTAACTCTTTAAACGTAAATGAAAAACTATGGCACATATGATTTACTTCTGAGAACTAAGCATTGTGTGCAGAGATTTTGCAGCTATCTCCTTTCCTTCAGTTTTTGTGCTAACATTCCTATGTCTAAAACTAGCATTTACACTATAGGAAAGCATTACCACGGGTATAGCACCTAACTCTTTAAACCTAAATGGAATAGCATGGCACATATGATTTACTTCTGAGAACTAACCATTGTGTGCAGAGATTTTTCAGCTATCTCCTTTCCTTCAGTTTTTGTGCTGACATTCCTATATCAGAACCTAGCATTTACACTATAGGATAGGATTACCGCGGGTATAGCACCTAACTCTTTAAACCTAAATGAAACAACATGGCACATATGATTTACTTCTGAGAACTAACCATTGTGTGCAGAGATTTTTCAGCTATCTCCTTTCCTTCAGTTTTTGTGCTAACATTCCTTTGTCTAAATCTAGCTTTTACACTATAGGAAAGCATTACGTGGGGTATAGCACCTAACTCTTTAAACCTAAATGAAACAACATGGCACTTATGATTTACTTCTGAGAACTAAGCAATGTGTGCAGAGATTTTGCAGCTATCCCCTTTCCTTCAGTTTTAGTGCTAACATTCATATCTCCAGAACTAGCATTTCCTATACAGGAAAGCATAACCGAGGGTATAGCACCTAACTCTTTAAACCTAAATGAAACAACATGGCACATATGATTTTCTTCTTAGAACTAACCATTGTGTGCAGAGATTGTTCAGCTATCTCCTTTCCTTCAGTTTTTGTGCTGACATTCGTATCTCTCATACTTGCATTTCCTATATAGGAAAGCATGACCGAGGGTATAGCACCTAAGTCTTTAAACCTAAATGAAACAAAATGGCACATATGATTTACTTCCGAGAACTAAGCATTGTGTGCAGAGGATTTGCAGCTATCTCCTTTCCTTCAGTTTTTCTGCTAACATTTGTATCACTAAAACTAGCATTTCCTATATAGGAAAGCATAACCGAGGGTATAGCACCTCACTCTTTAAACCTAAATGAAACAACATGGCACATATGATTTCCTTCTGAAAACTAAGCACTGTGTGCAGAGATTTTTCAACTATCTCCTTTCCTTCAGTTTTTGTGCTAACATTCCTATGTCTAAAACTTGCATTTACACTATTGGAAAGCATTACCGCGGGTATAGCACCTAACTCTTTAAACCTAAATGAAACAACATGGCACCTGTGATTTACTTCTGAGAACTAAGCATTTTGTGCAGAGATTTTGCAGCTATCTCCTTTCCTTCAGTTCTTGTGCTAACATTCGTATCTCCAGAACTAGCATTTCTTATACAGGAAAGCATAACCGAGGTTATAGCACCTAACTCTTTAAACCTAAATGAAACAACATGGGACATATGATTTACTTCTGAGAACTAAGCATTGTGTGCAGAGGTTTTGCAGCTATCTCCTTTCCTTCAGTTTTTGTGCTAACATTCCTATATCAGAACCTAGCATTTACACTATAGGATAGGATTACCGCTGGTATAGCACCTAACTCTTTAAACCTAAATGAAAAAACATGGCACATATGACTTACTTCTGAGAACTAACCATTGTGTCCAGAGATTTTTCAGCTATCTCCTTTCCTTCAGTTTTTGTGCTAACATTCCTATGTCTAAAACTAGCTTTTACACTATAGGAAAGCATTACCGCGGGTATATCACCTAACTCTTTAAACCTAAATGAAACAACATGGCACTTATGATTTACTTCTGAGAACTAAGTATTGTGTGCAGAGATTTTGCAGCTATCTCCTTTCCTTCAGTTTTTGTGCTAACATTCGTATCTCCAGAACTAGCATTTCTTATACAGGAAAGCATAACCGAGGGTATAGCACCTAACTCTTTAAACCTAAATGAAACAACATGGCACATATGATTTACTTCTGAGAACTAAGCATTGTGTGCAGAGGTTTAGCAGCTATCTCCTTTCCTTCAGTTTTTGTGCTAACATTCCTATATCAGAACCTAGCATTTACACTATATGATAGGATTACCGCTGGTATAGCACCTAACTCTTTAAACCTAAATGAAAAAACATGGCACATATGATTTACTTCTGGGAACTAACCATTGTGTCCAGAGATTTTTCAGCTATCTCCTTTCCTTCAGTTTTTGTGCTAACATTCCTATGTCTAAAACTAGCTTTTACACTATAGGAAAGCATTACCGCGGGTATAGCACCTAACTCTTTAAACCTAAATGAAACAACATGGCACCTATGATTTACTTCTGAGAACTAAGTATTGTGTGCAGAGATTTTGAAGCTATCTCCTTTCCTTCAGTTTTTGTGCTAACATTCGTATCTCCAGAACTAGCATTTCTTATACAGGAAAGCATAACCGAGGGTATAGCACCTAACTCTTTAAACCTAAATGAAACAACATGGCACATATGATTTACTTCTGAGAACTAAGCATTGTGTGCAGAGATTTTTCAGCTATCTCCTTTCCTTCAGTTTTTGTGCTAACATTCGTATCTCTCATACTTGCATTTCCTATATAGGAAAGCATGACCGAGGGTATAGCACCTAAGTCTTTAAACCTAAATGAAACAATATGGCACATATGATTTAGTTCCGAGAACTAAGCATTGTGTGCAGAAGTTTTGCAGCTATCTCCTTTCCTTCAGTTTTTCTGCTAACATTCGTGTCTCTAAAACTAGCATGTCCTATATAGGAAAGCATAACCGAGGGTATAGCACCTCACTCTTTAAACCTAATGAAACAACATGGCACATATGATTTCCTTCTGAAAACTAAGCATTGTGTGCAGAGATTTTTCAGCTATCTCCTTTCCTTCAGTTTTTGTGCTAACAATCCTATGTCTAAAACTAGCATTTACACTATAGGAAAGCATTACCGCGGGTATAGCACCTAACTCTTTAAACCTAAATGAAACAACATGGCACCTATGATTTACTTCTGAGAACTAAGCATTGTGTGCAGAGATTTTGCAGCTATCTCCTTTCCTTCAGTTCTTGTGCTAACATTCGTATCTCCAGAACTAGCATTTCTTATACAGGAAAGCATAACCGAGGGTATAGCACCTAACTCTTTAAACCTAAATGAAACAACATGGCACATATGATTTACGTCTGAGAACTAAGCATTTTGTGCAGAGGTTTTGCAGCTATCTCCTTTCCTTCAGTTTTTGTGCTAACATTCCTATATCAGAACCTAGCATTTACACTATAGGATAGGATTACCGCTGGATAGCACCTAACTCTTTAAACCTAAATGAAATAACATGGCACATATGATTTACTTCTGAGAACTAACCATTGTGTGCAGAGGTTTTGCAGCTATCTCCTTTCCTTCAGTTTTTGTGCTAACATTCCTATATCAGAACCTAGTATTTACATTATAGGATAGGATTACCGCTGGTATAGCACCTAACTCTTTAAACCTAAATGAAACAACATGGCACATATGATTTACTTCTGAGAACTAACCATTGTGTCCAGAGATATTTCAGCTATCTCCTTTCCATCAGTTTTTGTGCTAACATTCCTATGTCTAAAACTAGCTTTTACACTATAGGAAAGCATTACCGCGGTTATAGCACCTAACTCTTTAAACCTAAATGAAACAACATGGCAGCTATGATTTACTTCTCAGAACTAAGCATTGTGTGCAGAGATTTTGCAGCTATCTCCTTTCCTTCAGTTTTTGTGCTAACATTCGTATCTCCAGAACTAGCATTTCTTATACAGGAAAGCATAACCGAGGGTATAGCACCTAACTCTTTAAACCTAAATGAAACAACATGGCACATATGATTTACTTCTGAGAACTAAGCATTGTGTGCAGAGATTTTCAGCTATCTCCTTTCCTTCAGTTTTTGTGCTAACATTCGTATCTCTCATACTTGCATTTCCTATATAGGAAAGCATGACCGAGGGTATAGCACCTAAGTCTTTAAACCTAAATGAAACAATATGGCACATATGATTTAGTTCCGAGAACTAAGCATTGTGTGCAGAAGTTTTGCAGCTATCTCCTTTCCTTCAGTTTTTCTGCTAACATTCGTGTCTCTAAAACTAGCATGTCCTATATAGGAAAGCATAACCGAGGGTATAGCACCTCACTCTTTAAACCTAAATGAAACAACATGGCACATATGATTTCCTTCTGAAAACTAAGCATTGTGTGCAGAGATTTTTCAGCTATCTCCTTTCCTTCAGTTTTTGTGCTAACAATCCTATGTCTAAAACAAGCATTTACACTATAGGAAAGCATTACCGCGGGTATAGCACCTAACTCTTTAAACCTAAATGAAACAACATGGCACCTATGATTTACTTCTGAGAACTAAGCATTGTGTGCAGAGATTTTGCAGCTATCTCCTTTCCTTCAGTTCTTGTGCTAACATTCGTATCTCCAGAACTAGCATTTCTTATACAGGAAAGCATAACCGAGGGTATAGCACCTAACTCTTTAAACCTAAATGAAACAACATGGCACATATGATTTACGTCTGAGAACTAAGCATTTTGTGCAGAGGTTTTGCAGCTATCTCCTTTCCTTCAGTTTTTGTGCTAACATTCCTATATCAGAACCTAGCATTTACACTATAGGATAGGATTACCGCTGGAATAGCACCTAACTCTTTAAACCTAAATGAAATAACATGGCACATATGATTTACTTCTGAGAACTAACCATTGTGTGCAGAGGTTTTGCAGCTATCTCCTTTCCTTCAGTTTTTGTGCTAACATTCCTATATCAGAACCTAGCATTTACACTATAGGATAGGATTACCGCTGGAATAGCACCTAACTCTTCAAACCTAAATGAAATAACATGGCACATATGATTTACTTCTGAGAACTAACCATTGTGTGCAGAGGTTTTGCAGCTATCTCCTTTCCTTCAGTTTTTGTGCTAACATTCCTATATCAGAACCTAGTATTTACATTATAGGATAGGATTACCGCTGGTATAGCACCTAACTCTTTAAACCTAAATGAAACAACATGGCACATATGATTTACTTCTGAGAACTAACCATTGTGTCCAGAGATATTTCAGCTATCTCCTTTCCATCAGTTTTTGTGCTAACATTCCTATGTCTAAAACTAGCTTTTACACTATAGGAAAGCATTACCGCGGTTATAGCACCTAACTCTTTAAACCTAAATGAAACAACATGGCAGCTATGATTTACTTCTCAGAACTAAGCATTGTGTGCAGAGATTTTGCAGCTATCTCCTTTCCTTCAGTTTTTGTGCTAACATTCGTATCTCCAGAACTAGCATTTCTTATACAGGAAAGCATAACCGAGGGTATAGCACCTAACTCTTTAAACCTAAATGAAACAACATGGCACATATGATTTACTTCTGAGAACTAAGCATTGTGTGCAGAGGTTTTGCAGCTATCTCCTTTCCTTCAGTTTTTGTGCTGACATTCCTATATCAGAACCTAGCATTTACACTATAGGATAGGATTACCGCGGGTATAGCACCTAACTTTATAAACCTAAATGAAACAACATGGCACATATGATTTACTTGTGAGAACTAACCATTGTGTGCAGAGATTTTTCAGCTATCTCCTTTCCTTCAGTTTTTGTGCTAACATTCCTTTGTCTAAATCTAGCTTTTACACTATAGGAAAGCATTACGTGGGGTATAGCACCTAACTCTTTAAACTTAAATGAAACAACATGGCACATATGATTTACTTCCGAGAACGAAGCATTGTGTGCAGAGGTTTTGCAGCTATCTCCTTTCCTTCAGTTTTTCTACTAACATTCGTTTCTCTAAAACTAGCATTTCCTATATAGGAAAGCATAACCGAGGGTATAGCACCTCACTCTTTAAACCTAAATGAAACAACATGGCACATATGATTTCCTTCTGAAAACTAAGCATTGCGTGCAGAGATTTTTCAGCTATCTCCTTTCCTTCAGTTTTTGTGCTAACATTCCTATATCTAAAACTAGCATTTACACTATAGGAAAGCATTACCGCGGGTATAGCACCTAACTCTTTAAACCTAAATGAAACAACATGGCACCTATGATTTACTTCTGAGAACTAAGTATTGTGTGCAGAGATTTTGCAGCTATCTCCTTTCCTTCAGTTTTTGTGCTAACATTCGTATCTCCAGAACTAGCATTTCTTATACAGGAAAGCATAACCGAGGTTATAGCACCTAACTCTTTAAACCTAAATGAAAGAACATGGAACATATGATTTACTTCTGAGAACTAAGCATTGTGTGCAGAGGTTTTGCAGCTATCTCCTTTCCTTCAGTTTTTGTGCTAACATTCCTATATCAGAACCTAGCATTTACACTATAGGATAGGATTACCGCTGGTATAGCACCTACCTCTTTAAACCTAAATGAAACAACATGGCACTTATGATTTAACTCTGAGAACTAACCATTGTGTCCAGAGATTTTTCAGCTATCTCCTTTCCTTCAGTTTTTGCGCTAACATTCCTATGTCTAAAACTAGCTTTTACACTATAGGAAAGCATTACCGCGGGTATAGCACCTAACTCTTTAAACCTAAATGAAACAACATGGCACCTATGATTTACTTCTGAGAACTAAGCATTGTGTGCAGAGATTTTGCAGCTATCTCCTTTCCTTCAGTTTTTGTGCTAACATTCCTATGTCTAAAACTAGCATTTCCACTATAGGAAAGCATTACCACGGGTATAGCCCCTAACTCTTTAAACGTAAATGAAAAACTATGGCACATATGATTTACTTCTGAGAACTAAGCATTGTGTGCAGAGATTTTGCAGCTATCTCCTTTCCTTCAGTTTTTGTGCTAACATTCCTATGTCTAAAACTAGCATTTACACTATAGGAAAGCATTACCACGGGTATAGCACCTAACTCTTTAAACCTAAATGGAATAGCATGGCACATATGATTTACTTCTGAGAACTAACCATTGTGTGCAGAGATTTTTCAGCTATCTCCTTTCCTTCAGTTTTTGTGCTGACATTCCTATATCAGAACCTAGCATTTACACTATAGGATAGGATTACCGCGGGTATAGCACCTAACTCTTTAAACCTAAATGAAACAACATGGCACATATGATTTACTTCTGAGAACTAACCATTGTGTGCAGAGATTTTTCAGCTATCTCCTTTCCTTCAGTTTTTGTGCTAACATTCCTTTGTCTAAATCTAGCTTTTACACTATAGGAAAGCATTACGTGGGGTATAGCACCTAACTCTTTAAACCTAAATGAAACAACATGGCACTTATGATTTACTTCTGAGAACTAAGCAATGTGTGCAGAGATTTTGCAGCTATCCCCTTTCCTTCAGTTTTAGTGCTAACATTCATATCTCCAGAACTAGCATTTCCTATACAGGAAAGCATAACCGAGGGTATAGCACCTAACTCTTTAAACCTAAATGAAACAACATGGCACATATGATTTTCTTCTTAGAACTAACCATTGTGTGCAGAGATTGTTCAGCTATCTCCTTTCCTTCAGTTTTTGTGCTGACATTCGTATCTCTCATACTTGCATTTCCTATATAGGAAAGCATGACCGAGGGTATAGCACCTAAGTCTTTAAACCTAAATGAAACAAAACTGGCACATATGATTTACTTCCGAGAACTAAGCATTGTGTGCAGAGGATTTGCAGCTATCTCCTTTCCTTCAGTTTTTCTGCTAACATTTGTATCACTAAAACTAGGATTTCCTATATAGGAAAGCATAACCGAGGGTATAGCACCTCACTCTTTAAACCTAAATGAAACAACATGGCACATATGATTTCCTTCTGAAAACTAAGCACTGTGTGCAGAGATTTTTCAACTATCTCCTTTCCTTCAGTTTTTGTGCTAACATTCCTATGTCTAAAACTTGCATTTACACTATTGGAAAGCATTACCGCGGGTATAGCACCTAACTCTTTAAAACTAAATGAAACAACATGGCACCTGTGATTTACTTCTGAGAACTAAGCATTTTGTGCAGAGATTTTGCAGCTATCTCCTTTCCTTCAGTTCTTGTGCTAACATTCGTATCTCCAGAACTAGCATTTCTTATACAGGAAAGCATAACCGAGGTTATAGCACCTAACTCTTTAAACCTAAATGAAACAACATGGGACATATGATTTACTTCTGAGAACTAAGCATTGTGTGCAGAGGTTTTGCAGCTATCTCCTTTCCTTCAGTTTTTGTGCTAACATTCCTATATCAGAACCTAGCATTTACACTATAGGATAGGATTACCGCTGGTATAGCACCTAACTCTTTAAACCTAAATGAAAAAACATGGCACATATGACTTACTTCTGAGAACTAACCATTGTGTCCAGAGATTTTTCAGCTATCTCCTTTCCTTCAGTTTTTGTGCTAACATTCCTATGTCTAAAACTAGCTTTTACACTATAGGAAAGCATTACCGCGGGTATATCACCTAACTCTTTAAACCTAAATGAAACAACATGGCACCTATGATTTACTTCTGAGAACTAAGTATTGTGTGCAGAGATTTTGCAGCTATCTCCTTTCCTTCAGTTTTTGTGCTAACATTCGTATCTCCAGAACTAGCATTTCTTATACAGGAAAGCATAACCGAGGGTATAGCACCTAACTCTTTAAACCTAAATGAAACAACATGGCACATATGATTTACTTCTGAGAACTAAGCATTGTGTGCAGAGGTTTAGCAGCTATCTCCTTTCCTTCAGTTTTTGTGCTAACATTCCTATATCAGAACCTAGCATTTACACTATAGGATAGGATTACCGCTGGTATAGCACCTAACTCTTTAAACCTAAATGAAAAAACATGGCACATTATGATTTACTTCTGGAACTAACCATTGTGTCCAGAGATTTTTCAGCTATCTCCTTTCCTTCAGTTTTTGTGCTAACATTCCTATGTCTAAAACTAGCTTTTACACTATAGGAAAGCATTACCGCGGGTATAGCACCTAACTCTTTAAACCTAAATGAAACAACATGGCACCTATGATTTACTTCTGAGAACTAAGTATTGTGTGCAGAGATTTTGAAGCTATCTCCTTTCCTTCAGTTTTTGTGCTAACATTCGTATCTCCAGAACTAGCATTTCTTATACAGGAAAGCATAACCGAGGGTATAGCACCTAACTCTTTAAACCTAAATGAAACAACATGGCACATATGATTTACTTCTGAGAACTAAGCATTGTGTGCAGAGATTTTTCAGCTATCTCCTTTCCTTCAGTTTTTGTGCTAACATTCGTATCTCTCATACTTGCATTTCCTATATAGGAAAGCATGACCGAGGGTATAGCACCTAAGTCTTTAAACCTAAATGAAACAATATGGCACATATGATTTAGTTCCGAGAACTAAGCATTGTGTGCAGAAGTTTTGCAGCTATCTCCTTTCCTTCAGTTTTTCTGCTAACATTCGTGTCTCTAAAACTAGCATGTCCTATATAGGAAAGCATAACCGAGGGTATAGCACCTCACTCTTTAAACCTAAATGAAACAACATGGCACATATGATTTCCTTCTGAAAACTAAGCATTGTGTGCAGAGATTTTTCAGCTATCTCCTTTCCTTCAGTTTTTGTGCTAACATTCCTATGTCTAAAACTAGCATTTACACTATAGGAAAGCATTACCGCGGGTATAGCACCTAACTCTTTAAACCTAAATGAAACAACATGGCACCTATGATTTACTTCTGAGAACTAAGCATTGTGTGCAGAGATTTTGCAGCTATCTCCTTTCCTTCAGTTCTTGTGCTAACATTCGTATCTCCAGAACTAGCATTTCTTATACAGGAAAGCATAACCGAGGGTATAGCACCTAACTCTTTAAACCTAAATGAAACAACATGGCACATATGATTTACGTCTGAGAACTAAGCATTTTGTGCAGAGGTTTTGCAGCTATCTCCTTTCCTTCAGTTTTTGTGCTAACATTCCTATATCAGAACCTAGCATTTACACTATAGGATAGGATTACCGCTGGAATAGCACCTAACTCTTTAAACCTAAATGAAATAACATGGCACATATGATTTACTTCTGAGAACTAACCATTGTGTGCAGAGGTTTTGCAGCTATCTCCTTTCCTTCAGTTTTTGTGCTAACATTCCTATATCAGAACCTAGTATTTACACTATAGGATAGGATTACCGCTGGTATAGCACCTAACTCTTTAAACCTAAATGAAACAACATGGCACATATGATTTACTTCTGAGAACTAACCATTGTGTCCAGAGATATTTCAGCTATCTCCTTTCCATCAGTTTTTGTGCTAACATTCCTATGTCTAAAACTAGCTTTTACACTATAGGAAAGCATTACCGCGGTTATAGCACCTAACTCTTTAAACCTAAATGAAACAACATGGCAGCTATGATTTACTTCTCAGAACTAAGCATTGTGTGCAGAGATTTTGCAGCTATCTCCTTTCCTTCAGTTTTTGTGCTAACATTCGTATCTCCAGAACTAGCATTTCTTATACAGGAAAGCATAACCGAGGGTATAGCACCTAACTCTTTAAACCTAAATGAAACAACATGGCACATATGATTTACTTCTGAGAACTAAGCATTGTGTGCAGAGGTTTTGCAGCTATCTCCTTTCCTTCAGTTTTTGTGCTGACATTCCTATATCAGAACCTAGCATTTACACTATAGGATAGGATTACCGCGGTATAGCACCTAACTTTATAAACCTAAATGAAACAACATGGCACATATGATTTACTTGTGAGAACTAACCATTGTGTGCAGAGATTTTTCAGCTATCTCCTTTCCTTCAGTTTTTGTGCTAACATTCCTTTGTCTAAATCTAGCTTTTACACTATAGGAAAGCATTACGTGGGGTATAGCACCTAACTCTTTAAACTTAAATGAAACAACATGGCACATATGATTTACTTCCGAGAACGAAGCATTGTGTGCAGAGGTTTTGCAGCTATCTCCTTTCCTTCAGTTTTTCTACTAACATTCGTTTCTCTAAAACTAGCATTTCCTATATAGGAAAGCATAACCGAGGGTATAGCACCTCACTCTTTAAACCTAAATGAAACAACATGGCACATATGATTTCCTTCTGAAAACTAAGCATTGCGTGCAGAGATTTTTCAGCTATCTCCTTTCCTTCAGTTTTTGTGCTAACATTCCTATATCTAAAACTAGCATTTACACTATAGGAAAGCATTACCGCGGGTATAGCACCTAACTCTTTAAACCTAAATGAAACAACATGGCACCTATGATTTACTTCTGAGAACTAAGTATTGTGTGCAGAGATTTTGCAGCTATCTCCTTTCCTTCAGTTTTTGTGCTAACATTCGTATCTCCAGAACTAGCATTTCTTATACAGGAAAGCATAACCGAGGTTATAGCACCTAACTCTTTAAACCTAAATGAAAGAACATGGAACATATGATTTACTTCTGAGAACTAAGCATTGTGTGCAGAGGTTTTGCAGCTATCTCCTTTCCTTCAGTTTTTGTGCTAACATTCCTATATCAGAACCTAGCATTTACACTATAGGATAGGATTACCGCTGGTATAGCACCTACCTCTTTAAACCTAAATGAAACAACATGGCACTTATGATTTAACTCTGAGAACTAACCATTGTGTCCAGAGATTTTTCAGCTATCTCCTTTCCTTCAGTTTTTGCGCTAACATTCCTATGTCTAAAACTAGCTTTTACACTATAGGAAAGCATTACCGCGGGTATAGCACCTAACTCTTTAAACCTAAATGAAACAACATGGCACCTATGATTTACTTCTGAGAACTAAGTATTGTGTGCAGAGATTTTGAAGCTATCTCCTTTCCTTCAGTTTTTGTGCTAACATTCGTATCTCCAGAACTAGCATTTCTTATACAGGAAAGCATAACCGAGGGTATAGCACCTAACTCTTTAAACCTAAATGAAACAACATGGCACATATGATTTACTTCTGAGAACTAAGCATTGTGTGCAGAGATTTTTCAGCTATCTCCTTTCCTTCAGTTTTTGTGCTAACATTCGTATCTCTCATACTTGCATTTCCTATATAGGAAAGCATGACCGAGGGTATAGCACCTAAGTCTTTAAACCTAAATGAAACAATATGGCACATATGATTTAGTTCCGAGAACTAAGCATTGTGTGCAGAAGTTTTGCAGCTATCTCCTTTCCTTCAGTTTTTCTGCTAACATTCGTGTCTCTAAAACTAGCATGTCCTATATAGGAAAGCATAACCGAGGGTATAGCACCTCACTCTTTAAACCTAAATGAAACAACATGGCACATATGATTTCCTTCTGAAAACTAAGCATTGTGTGCAGAGATTTTTCAGCTATCTCCTTTCCTTCAGTTTTTGTGCTAACATTCCTATGTCTAAAACTAGCATTTACACTATAGGAAAGCATTACCGCGGGTATAGCACCTAACTCTTTAAACCTAAATGAAACAACATGGCACCTATGATTTACTTCTGAGAACTAAGCATTGTGTGCAGAGATTTTGCAGCTATCTCCTTTCCTTCAGTTCTTGTGCTAACATTCGTATCTCCAGAACTAGCATTTCTTATACAGGAAAGCATAACCGAGGGTATAGCACCTAACTCTTTAAACCTAAATGAAACAACATGGCACATATGATTTACGTCTGAGAACTAAGCATTTTGTGCAGAGGTTTTGCAGCTATCTCCTTTCCTTCAGTTTTTGTGCTAACATTCCTATATCAGAACCTAGCATTTACACTATAGGATAGGATTACCGCTGGAATAGCACCTAACTCTTTAAACCTAAATGAAATAACATGGCACATATGATTTACTTCTGAGAACTAACCATTGTGTGCAGAGGTTTTGCAGCTATCTCCTTTCCTTCAGTTTTTGTGCTAACATTCCTATATCAGAACCTAGTATTTACACTATAGGATAGGATTACCGCTGGTATAGCACCTAACTCTTTAAACCTAAATGAAACAACATGGCACATATGATTTACTTCTGAGAACTAACCATTGTGTCCAGAGATATTTCAGCTATCTCCTTTCCATCAGTTTTTGTGCTAACATTCCTATGTCTAAAACTAGCTTTTACACTATAGGAAAGCATTACCGCGGTTATAGCACCTAACTCTTTAAACCTAAATGAAACAACATGGCAGCTATGATTTACTTCTCAGAACTAAGCATTGTGTGCAGAGATTTTGCAGCTATCTCCTTTCCTTCAGTTTTTGTGCTAACATTCGTATCTCCAGAACTAGCATTTCTTATACAGGAAAGCATAACCGAGGGTATAGCACCTAACTCTTTAAACCTAAATGAAACAACATGGCACATATGATTTACTTCTGAGAACTAAGCATTGTGTGCAGAGGTTTTGCAGCTATCTCCTTTCCTTCAGTTTTTGTGCTGACATTCCTATATCAGAACCTAGCATTTACACTATAGGATAGGATTACCGCGGGTATAGCACCTAACTTTATAAACCTAAATGAAACAACATGGCACATATGATTTACTTGTGAGAACTAACCATTGTGTGCAGAGATTTTTCAGCTATCTCCTTTCCTTCAGTTTTTGTGCTAACATTCCTTTGTCTAAATCTAGCTTTTACACTATAGGAAAGCATTACGTGGGGTATAGCACCTAACTCTTTAAACTTAAATGAAACAACATGGCACATATGATTTACTTCCGAGAACGAAGCATTGTGTGCAGAGGTTTTGCAGCTATCTCCTTTCCTTCAGTTTTTCTACTAACATTCGTTTCTCTAAAACTAGCATTTCCTATATAGGAAAGCATAACCGAGGGTATAGCACCTCACTCTTTAAACCTAAATGAAACAACATGGCACATATGATTTCCTTCTGAAAACTAAGCATTGCGTGCAGAGATTTTTCAGCTATCTCCTTTCCTTCAGTTTTTGTGCTAACATTCCTATATCTAAAACTAGCATTTACACTATAGGAAAGCATTACCGCGGGTATAGCACCTAACTCTTTAAACCTAAATGAAACAACATGGCACCTATGATTTACTTCTGAGAACTAAGTATTGTGTGCAGAGATTTTGCAGCTATCTCCTTTCCTTCAGTTTTTGTGCTAACATTCGTATCTCCAGAACTAGCATTTCTTATACAGGAAAGCATAACCGAGGTTATAGCACCTAACTCTTTAAACCTAAATGAAAGAACATGGAACATATGATTTACTTCTGAGAACTAAGCATTGTGTGCAGAGGTTTTGCAGCTATCTCCTTTCCTTCAGTTTTTGTGCTAACATTCCTATATCAGAACCTAGCATTTACACTATAGGATAGGATTACCGCTGGTATAGCACCTACCTCTTTAAACCTAAATGAAACAACATGGCACTTATGATTTAACTCTGAGAACTAACCATTGTGTCCAGAGATTTTTCAGCTATCTCCTTTCCTTCAGTTTTTGCGCTAACATTCCTATGTCTAAAACTAGCTTTTACACTATAGGAAAGCATTACCGCGGGTATAGCACCTAACTCTTTAAACCTAAATGAAACAACATGGCACCTATGATTTACTTCTGAGAACTAAGTATTGTGTGCAGAGATTTTGAAGCTATCTCCTTTCCTTCAGTTTTTGTGCTAACATTCGTATCTCCAGAACTAGCATTTCTTATACAGGAAAGCATAACCGAGGGTATAGCACCTAACTCTTTAAACCTAAATGAAACAACATGGCACATATGATTTACTTCTGAGAACTAAGCATTGTGTGCAGAGATTTTTCAGCTATCTCCTTTCCTTCAGTTTTTGTGCTAACATTCGTATCTCTCATACTTGCATTTCCTATATAGGAAAGCATGACCGAGGGTATAGCACCTAAGTCTTTAAACCTAAATGAAACAATATGGCACATATGATTTAGTTCCGAGAACTAAGCATTGTGTGCAGAAGTTTTGCAGCTATCTCCTTTCCTTCAGTTTTTCTGCTAACATTCGTGTCTCTAAAACTAGCATGTCCTATATAGGAAAGCATAACCGAGGGTATAGCACCTCACTCTTTAAACCTAAATGAAACAACATGGCACATATGATTTCCTTCTGAAAACTAAGCATTGTGTGCAGAGATTTTTCAGCTATCTCCTTTCCTTCAGTTTTTGTGCTAACATTCCTATGTCTAAAACTAGCATTTACACTATAGGAAAGCATTACCGCGGGTATAGCACCTAACTCTTTAAACCTAAATGAAACAACATGGCACCTATGATTTACTTCTGAGAACTAAGCATTGTGTGCAGAGATTTTGCAGCTATCTCCTTTCCTTCAGTTCTTGTGCTAACATTCGTATCTCCAGAACTAGCATTTCTTATACAGGAAAGCATAACCGAGGGTATAGCACCTAACTCTTTAAACCTAAATGAAACAACATGGCACATATGATTTACGTCTGAGAACTAAGCATTTTGTGCAGAGGTTTTGCAGCTATCTCCTTTCCTTCAGTTTTTGTGCTAACATTCCTATATCAGAACCTAGCATTTACACTATAGGATAGGATTACCGCTGGAATAGCACCTAACTCTTTAAACCTAAATGAAATAACATGGCACATATGATTTACTTCTGAGAACTAACCATTGTGTGCAGAGGTTTTGCAGCTATCTCCTTTCCTTCAGTTTTTGTGCTAACATTCCTATATCAGAACCTAGTATTTACACTATAGGATAGGATTACCGCTGGTATAGCACCTAACTCTTTAAACCTAAATGAAACAACATGGCACATATGATTTACTTCTGAGAACTAACCATTGTGTCCAGAGATATTTCAGCTATCTCCTTTCCATCAGTTTTTGTGCTAACATTCCTATGTCTAAAACTAGCTTTTACACTATAGGAAAGCATTACCGCGGTTATAGCACCTAACTCTTTAAACCTAAATGAAACAACATGGCAGCTATGATTTACTTCTCAGAACTAAGCATTGTGTGCAGAGATTTTGCAGCTATCTCCTTTCCTTCAGTTTTTGTGCTAACATTCGTATCTCCAGAACTAGCATTTCTTATACAGGAAAGCATAACCGAGGGTATAGCACCTAACTCTTTAAACCTAAATGAAACAACATGGCACATATGATTTACTTCTGAGAACTAAGCATTGTGTGCAGAGGTTTTGCAGCTATCTCCTTTCCTTCAGTTTTTGTGCTAATATTCCTATATCAGAACCTAGCATTTACACTATAGGATAGGATTACCGCGGGTATAGCACCTAACTCTTTAAACCTAAATGAAACAACATGGCACATATGATTTACTTCTGAGAACTAACCATTGTGTCCAGAGATATTTCAGCTATCTCCTTTCCATCAGTTTTTGTGCTAACATTCCTATGTCTAAAACTAGCTTTTACACTATAGGAAAGCATTACCGCGGTTATAGCACCTAACTCTTTAAACCTAAATGAAACAACATGGCAGCTATGATTTACTTCTCAGAACTAAGCATTGTGTGCAGAGATTTTGCAGCTATCTCCTTTCCTTCAGTTTTTGTGCTAACATTCGTATCTCCAGAACTAGCATTTCTTATACAGGAAAGCATAACCGAGGGTATAGCACCTAACTCTTTAAACCTAAATGAAACAACATGGCACATATGATTTACTTCTGAGAACTAAGCATTGTGTGCAGAGGTTTTGCAGCTATCTCCTTTCCTTCAGTTTTTGTGCTGACATTCCTATATCAGAACCTAGCATTTACACTATAGGATAGGATTACCGCGGGTATAGCACCTAACTTTATAAACCTAAATGAAACAACATGGCACATATGATTTACTTGTGAGAACTAACCATTGTGTGCAGAGATTTTTCAGCTATCTCCTTTCCTTCAGTTTTTGTGCTAACATTCCTTTGTCTAAATCTAGCTTTTACACTATTGGAAAGCATTACGTGGGGTATAGCACCTAACTCTTTAAACTTAAATGAAACAACATGGCACATATGATTTACTTCTTAGAACTAAGCAATGTGTGCAGAGATTTTGCAGCTATCCCCTTTCCTTCAGTTTTAGTGCTAACATTCGTATCTCTAAAACTAGCATTTCCTATATAGGAAAGCATAACCGAGGGTATAGCACCTCACTCTTTAAACCTAAATGAAACAACATGGCACATATGATTTACTTCTTAGAACTAAGCATTGTGTGCAGAGGTTTTGCAGCTATCTCCTCTCCTTCAGTTTTTGTGCTAACATTCCTATATCAGAACCTTGCATTTACACTATATGATAGGATTACCGCTGGTATGGCACCTAACTCTTTAAACCTAAATGAAACAACATGGCACATATGATTTACTTCTGAGAACTAACCATTGTGTCCAGAGATTTTTCAGCTATCTCCTTTCCTTCAGTTTTCGTGCTAACATTCCTATGTCTAAAACTAGCTTTTACACTATAGGAAAGCATTACCGCGGGTATAGCACCTAACTCTTTAAACCTAAATGAAACAACATGGCACATATGATTTACTTCTGAGAACTAAGCAATGTGTGCAGAGATTTTGCAGCTATCCCCTTTCCTTCAGTTTTAGTGCTAACATTCATATCTCCAGAACTAGCATTTCCTATACAGGAAAGCATAACCGAGGGTATAGCACCTAACTCTTTAAACCTAAATGAAACAACATGGCACATATGATTTACTTCTTAGAACTAACCATTGTGTTCAGAGATTTTGCAGCTATCTCCTTTCCTTCAGTTTTTGAGCTAACATTCGTAGCTCTCATACTAGCATTTCCTATATAGGAAAGCATGACCGAGGGTATAGCACCTAAGTCTTTAAACCTAAATGAAACAACATGGCACATATGATTTTCTTCCGAGAACGAAGCATTGTGTGCAGAGGTTTTGCAGCTATCTCCTTTCCTTCAGTTTTTCTACTAACATTCGTTTCTCTAAAACTAGCATTTCCTATATAGGAAAGCATAACCGAGGGTATAGCACCTCACTCTTTAAACCTAAATGAAACAACATGGCACATATGATTTCCTTCTGAAAACTAAGCATTGCGTGCAGAGATTTTTCAGCTATCTCCTTTCCTTCAGTTTTTGTGCTAACATTCCTATATCTAAAACTAGCATTTACACTATAGGAAAGCATTACCGCGGGTATAGCACCTAACTCTTTAAACCTAAATGAAACAACATGGCACCTATGATTTACTTCTGAGAACTAAGTATTGTGTGCAGAGATTTTGCAGCTATCTCCTTTCCTTCAGTTTTTGTGCTAACATTCGTATCTCCAGAACTAGCATTTCTTATACAGGAAAGCATAACCGAGGTTATAGCACCTAACTCTTTAAACCTAAATGAAAGAACATGGAACATATGATTTACTTCTGAGAACTAAGCATTGTGTGCAGAGGTTTTGCAGCTATCTCCTTTCCTTCAGTTTTTGTGCTAACATTCCTATATCAGAACCTAGCATTTACACTATAGGATAGGATTACCGCTGGTATAGCACCTACCTCTTTAAACCTAAATGAAACAACATGGCACTTATGATTTAACTCTGAGAACTAACCATTGTGTCCAGAGATTTTTCAGCTATCTCCTTTCCTTCAGTTTTTGCGCTAACATTCCTATGTCTAAAACTAGCTTTTACACTATAGGAAAGCATTACCGCGGGTATAGCACCTAACTCTTTAAACCTAAATGAAACAACATGGCACCTATGATTTACTTCTGAGAACTAAGCATTGTGTGCAGAGATTTTGCAGCTATCTCCTTTCCTTCAGTTTTTGTGCTAACATTCCTATGTCTAAAACTAGCATTTCCACTATAGGAAAGCATTACCACGGGTATAGCCCCTAACTCTTTAAACGTAAATGAAAAACTATGGCACATATGATTTACTTCTGAGAACTAAGCATTGTGTGCAGAGATTTTGCAGCTATCTCCTTTCCTTCAGTTTTTGTGCTAACATTCCTATGTCTAAAACTAGCATTTACACTATAGGAAAGCATTACCACGGGTATAGCACCTAACTCTTTAAACCTAAATGGAATAGCATGGCACATATGATTTACTTCTGAGAACTAACCATTGTGTGCAGAGATTTTTCAGCTATCTCCTTTCCTTCAGTTTTTGTGCTGACATTCCTATATCAGAACCTAGCATTTACACTATAGGATAGGATTACCGCGGGTATAGCACCTAACTCTTTAAACCTAAATGAAACAACATGGCACATATGATTTACTTCTGAGAACTAACCATTGTGTGCAGAGATTTTTCAGCTATCTCCTTTCCTTCAGTTTTTGTGCTAACATTCCTTTGTCTAAATCTAGCTTTTACACTATAGGAAAGCATTACGTGGGGTATAGCACCTAACTCTTTAAACCTAAATGAAACAACATGGCACTTATGATTTACTTCTGAGAACTAAGCAATGTGTGCAGAGATTTTGCAGCTATCCCCTTTCCTTCAGTTTTAGTGCTAACATTCATATCTCCAGAACTAGCATTTCCTATACAGGAAAGCATAAACGAGGGTATAGCACCTAACTCTTTAAACCTAAATGAAACAACATGGCACATATGATTTACTTCTTAGAACTAACCATTGTGTGCAGAGATTGTTCAGCTATCTCCTTTCCTTCAGTTTTTGTGCTGACATTCGTATCTCTCATACTTGCATTTCCTATATAGGAAAGCATGACCGAGGGTATAGCACCTAAGTCTTTAAACCTAAATGAAACAAAATGGCACATATGATTTACTTCCGAGAACTAATCATTGTGTGCAGAGGATTTGCAGCTATCTCCTTTCCTTCAGTTTTTCTGCTAACATTTGTATCACTAAAACTAGCATTTCCTATATAGGAAAGCATAACCGAGGGTATAGCACCTCACTCTTTAAACCTAAATGAAACAACATGGCACATATGATTTCCTTCTGAAAACTAAGCACTGTGTGCAGAGATTTTTCAACTATCTCCTTTCCTTCAGTTTTTGTGCTAACATTCCTATGTCTAAAACTAGCATTTACACTATTGGAAAGCATTACCGCGGGTATAGCACCTAACTCTTTAAACCTAAATGAAACAACATGGCACCTGTGATTTACTTCTGAGAACTAAGCATTTTGTGCAGAGATTTTGCAGCTATCTCCTTTCCTTCAGTTCTTGTGCTAACATTCGTATCTCCAGAACTAGCATTTCTTATACAGGAAAGCATAACCGAGGTTATAGCACCTAACTCTTTAAACCTAAATGAAACAACATGGGACATATGATTTACTTCTGAGAACTAAGCATTGTGTGCAGAGGTTTTGCAGCTATCTCCTTTCCTTCAGTTTTTGTGCTAACATTCCTATATCAGAACCTAGCATTTACACTATAGGATAGGATTACCACTGGTATAGCACCTAACTCTTTAAACCTAAATGAAAAAACATGGCACATATGACTTACTTCTGAGAACTAACCATTGTGTCCAGAGATTTTTCAGCTATCTCCTTTCCTTCAGTTTTTGTGCTAACATTCCTATGTCTAAAACTAGCTTTTACACTATAGGAAAGCATTACCGCGGGTATATCACCTAACTCTTTAAACCTAAATGAAACAACATGGCACCTATGATTTACTTCTGAGAACTAAGTATTGTGTGCAGAGATTTTGCAGCTATCTCCTTTCCTTCAGTTTTTGTGCTAACATTCGTATCTCCAGAACTAGCATTTCTTATACAGGAAAGCATAACCGAGGGTATAGCACCTAACTCTTTAAACCTAAATGAAACAACATGGCACCTATGATTTACTTCTGAGAACTAAGCATTGTGTGCAGAGATTTTGCAGCTATCTCCTTTCCTTCAGTTTTTGTGCTAACATTCGTATTTCCAGAACTAGCATTTCTTATACAGGAAAGCATAACCGAGGTTATAGCACCTAACTCTTTAAACCTAAATGAAAGAACATGGAACATATGATTTACTTCTGAGAACTAAGCATTGTGTGCAGAGGTTTTGCAGCTATCTCCTTTCCTTCAGTTTTTGTGCTAACATTCCTATATCAGAACCTAGCATTTACACTATAGGATAGGATTACCGCTGGTATAGCACCTACCTCTTTAAACCTAAATGAAACAACATGGCACTTATGATTTAACTCTGAGAACTAACCATTGTGTCCAGAGATTTTTCAGCTATCTCCTTTCCTTCAGTTTTTGCGCTAACATTCCTATGTCTAAAACTAGCTTTTACACTATAGGAAAGCATTACCGCGGGTATAGCACCTAACTCTTTAAACCTAAATGAAACAACATGGCACCTATGATTTACTTCTGAGAACTAAGCATTGTGTGCAGAGATTTTGCAGCTATCTCCTTTCCTTCAGTTTTTGTGCTAACATTCCTATGTCTAAAACTAGCATTTCCACTATAGGAAAGCATTACCACGGGTATAGCCCCTAACTCTTTAAACGTAAATGAAAAACTATGGCACATATGATTTACTTCTGAGAACTAAGCATTGTGTGCAGAGATTTTGCAGCTATCTCCTTTCCTTCAGTTTTTGTGCTAACATTCCTATGTCTAAAACTAGCATTTACACTATAGGAAAGCATTACCACGGGTATAGCACCTAACTCTTTAAACCTAAATGGAATAGCATGGCACATATGATTTACTTCTGAGAACTAACCATTGTGTGCAGAGATTTTTCAGCTATCTCCTTTCCTTCAGTTTTTGTGCTGACATTCCTATATCAGAACCTAGCATTTACACTATAGGATAGGATTACCGCGGGTATAGCACCTAACTCTTTAAACCTAAATGAAACAACATGGCACATATGATTTACTTCTGAGAACTAACCATTGTGTGCAGAGATTTTTCAGCTATCTCCTTTCCTTCAGTTTTTGTGCTAACATTCCTTTGTCTAAATCTAGCTTTTACACTATAGGAAAGCATTACGTGGGGTATAGCACCTAACTCTTTAAACCTAAATGAAACAACATGGCACTTATGATTTACTTCTGAGAACTAAGCAATGTGTGCAGAGATTTTGCAGCTATCCCCTTTCCTTCAGTTTTAGTGCTAACATTCATATCTCCAGAACTAGCATTTCCTATACAGGAAAGCATAACCGAGGGTATAGCACCTAACTCTTTAAACCTAAATGAAACAACATGGCACATATGATTTTCTTCTTAGAACTAACCATTGTGTGCAGAGATTGTTCAGCTATCTCCTTTCCTTCAGTTTTTGTGCTGACATTCGTATCTCTCATACTTGCATTTCCTATATAGGAAAGCATGACCGAGAGTATAGCACCTAAGTCTTTAAACCTAAATGAAACAAAATGGCACATATGATTTACTTCCGAGAACTAAGCATTGTGTGCAGAGGATTTGCAGCTATCTCCTTTCCTTCAGTTTTTCTGCTAACATTTGTATCACTAAAACTAGCATTTCCTATATAGGAAAGCATAACCGAGGGTATAGCACCTCACTCTTTAAACCTAAATGAAACAACATGGCACATATGATTTCCTTCTGAAAACTAAGCACTGTGTGCAGAGATTTTTCAACTATCTCCTTTCCTTCAGTTTTTGTGCTAACATTCCTATGTCTAAAACTTGCATTTACACTATTGGAAAGCATTACCGCGGGTATAGCACCTAACTCTTTAAACCTAAATGAAACAACATGGCACCTGTGATTTACTTCTGAGAACTAAGCATTTTGTGCAGAGATTTTGCAGCTATCTCCTTTCCTTCAGTTCTTGTGCTAACATTCGTATCTCCAGAACTAGCATTTCTTATACAGGAAAGCATAACCGAGGTTATAGCACCTAACTCTTTAAACCTAAATGAAACAACATGGGACATATGATTTACTTCTGAGAACTAAGCATTGTGTGCAGAGGTTTTGCAGCTATCTCCTTTCCTTCAGTTTTTGTGCTAACATTCCTATATCAGAACCTAGCATTTACACTATAGGATAGGATTACCGCTGGTATAGCACCTAACTCTTTAAACCTAAATGAAAAAACATGGCACATATGACTTACTTCTGAGAACTAACCATTGTGTCCAGAGATTTTTCAGCTATCTCCTTTCCTTCAGTTTTTGTGCTAACATTCCTATGTCTAAAACTAGCTTTTACACTATAGGAAAGCATTACCGCGGGTATATCACCTAACTCTTTAAACCTAAATGAAACAACATGGCACCTATGATTTACTTCTGAGAACTAAGTATTGTGTGCAGAGATTTTGCAGCTATCTCCTTTCCTTCAGTTTTTGTGCTAACATTCGTATCTCCAGAACTAGCATTTCTTATACAGGAAAGCATAACCGAGGGTATAGCACCTAACTCTTTAAACCTAAATGAAACAACATGGCACATATGATTTACTTCTGAGAACTAAGCATTGTGTGCAGAGGTTTAGCAGCTATCTCCTTTCCTTCAGTTTTTGTGCTAACATTCCTATATCAGAACCTAGCATTTACACTATATGATAGGATTACCGCTGGTATAGCACCTAACTCTTTAAACCTAAATGAAAAAACATGGCACATATGATTTACTTCTGGGAACTAACCATTGTGTCCAGAGATTTTTCAGCTATCTCCTTTCCTTCAGTTTTTGTGCTAACATTCCTATGTCTAAAACTAGCTTTTACACTATAGGAAAGCATTACCGCGGGTATAGCACCTAACTCTTTAAACCTAAATGAAACAACATGGCACCTATGATTTACTTCTGAGAACTAAGTATTGTGTGCAGAGATTTTGAAGCTATCTCCTTTCCTTCAGTTTTTGTGCTAACATTCGTATCTCCAGAACTAGCATTTCTTATACAGGAAAGCATAACCGAGGGTATAGCACCTAACTCTTTAAACCTAAATGAAACAACATGGCACATATGATTTACTTCTGAGAACTAAGCATTGTGTGCAGAGATTTTTCAGCTATCTCCTTTCCTTCAGTTTTTGTGCTAACATTCGTATCTCTCATACTTGCATTTCCTATATAGGAAAGCATGACCGAGGGTATAGCACCTAAGTCTTTAAACCTAAATGAAACAATATGGCACATATGATTTAGTTCCGAGAACTAAGCATTGTGTGCAGAAGTTTTGCAGCTATCTCCTTTCCTTCAGTTTTTCTGCTAACATTCGTGTCTCTAAAACTAGCATGTCCTATATAGGAAAGCATAACCGAGGGTATAGCACCTCACTCTTTAAACCTAAATGAAACAACATGGCACATATGATTTCCTTCTGAAAACTAAGCATTGTGTGCAGAGATTTTTCAGCTATCTCCTTTCCTTCAGTTTTTGTGCTAACAATCCTATGTCTAAAACTAGCATTTACACTATAGGAAAGCATTACCGCGGGTATAGCACCTAACTCTTTAAACCTAAATGAAACAACATGGCACCTATGATTTACTTCTGAGAACTAAGCATTGTGTGCAGAGATTTTGCAGCTATCTCCTTTCCTTCAGTTCTTGTGCTAACATTCGTATCTCCAGAACTAGCATTTCTTATACAGGAAAGCATAACCGAGGGTATAGCACCTAACTCTTTAAACCTAAATGAAACAACATGGCACATATGATTTACGTCTGAGAACTAAGCATTTTGTGCAGAGGTTTTGCAGCTATCTCCTTTCCTTCAGTTTTTGTGCTAACATTCCTATATCAGAACCTAGCATTTACACTATAGGATAGGATTACCGCTGGAATAGCACCTAACTCTTTAAACCTAAATGAAATAACATGGCACATATGATTTACTTCTGAGAACTAACCATTGTGTGCAGAGGTTTTGCAGCTATCTCCTTTCCTTCAGTTTTTGTGCTAACATTCCTATATCAGAACCTAGTATTTACATTATAGGATAGGATTACCGCTGGTATAGCACCTAACTCTTTAAACCTAAATGAAACAACATGGCACATATGATTTACTTCTGAGAACTAACCATTGTGTCCAGAGATATTTCAGCTATCTCCTTTCCATCAGTTTTTGTGCTAACATTCCTATGTCTAAAACTAGCTTTTACACTATAGGAAAGCATTACCGCGGTTATAGCACCTAACTCTTTAAACCTAAATGAAACAACATGGCAGCTATGATTTACTTCTCAGAACTAAGCATTGTGTGCAGAGATTTTGCAGCTATCTCCTTTCCTTCAGTTTTTGTGCTAACATTCGTATCTCCAGAACTAGCATTTCTTATACAGGAAAGCATAACCGAGGGTATAGCACCTAACTCTTTAAACCTAAATGAAACAACATGGCACATATGATTTACTTCTGAGAACTAAGCATTGTGTGCAGAGGTTTTGCAGCTATCTCCTTTCCTTCAGTTTTTGTGCTGACATTCCTATATCAGAACCTAGCATTTACACTATAGGATAGGATTACCGCGGGTATAGCACCTAACTTTATAAACCTAAATGAAACAACATGGCACATATGATTTACTTGTGAGAACTAACCATTGTGTGCAGAGATTTTTCAGCTATCTCCTTTCCTTCAGTTTTTGTGCTAACATTCCTTTGTCTAAATCTAGCTTTTACACTATAGGAAAGCATTACGTGGGGTATAGCACCTAACTCTTTAAACTTAAATGAAACAACATGGCACATATGATTTACTTCCGAGAACGAAGCATTGTGTGCAGAGGTTTTGCAGCTATCTCCTTTCCTTCAGTTTTTCTACTAACATTCGTTTCTCTAAAACTAGCATTTCCTATATAGGAAAGCATAACCGAGGGTATAGCACCTCACTCTTTAAACCTAAATGAAACAACATGGCACATATGATTTCCTTCTGAAAACTAAGCATTGCGTGCAGAGATTTTTCAGCTATCTCCTTTCCTTCAGTTTTTGTGCTAACATTCCTATATCTAAAACTAGCATTTACACTATAGGAAAGCATTACCGCGGGTATAGCACCTAACTCTTTAAACCTAAATGAAACAACATGGCACCTATGATTTACTTCTGAGAACTAAGTATTGTGTGCAGAGATTTTGCAGCTATCTCCTTTCCTTCAGTTTTTGTGCTAACATTCGTATCTCCAGAACTAGCATTTCTTATACAGGAAAGCATAACCGAGGTTATAGCACCTAACTCTTTAAACCTAAATGAAAGAACATGGAACATATGATTTACTTCTGAGAACTAAGCATTGTGTGCAGTGGTTTTGCAGCTATCTCCTTTCCTTCAGTTTTTGTGCTAACATTCCTATATCAGAACCTAGCATTTACACTATATGATAGGATTACCGCTGGTATAGCACCTAACTCTTTAAACCTAAATGAAAAAACATGGCACATATGATTTACTTCTGGGAACTAACCATTGTGTCCAGAGATTTTTCAGCTATCTCCTTTCCTTCAGTTTTTGTGCTAACATTCCTATGTCTAAAACTAGCTTTTACACTATAGGAAAGCATTACCGCGGGTATAGCACCTAACTCTTTAAACCTAAATGAAACAACATGGCACCTATGATTTACTTCTGAGAACTAAGTATTGTGTGCAGAGATTTTGAAGCTATCTCCTTTCCTTCAGTTTTTGTGCTAACATTCGTATCTCCAGAACTAGCATTTCTTATACAGGAAAGCATAACCGAGGGTATAGCACCTAACTCTTTAAACCTAAATGAAACAACATGGCACATATGATTTACTTCTGAGAACTAAGCATTGTGTGCAGAGATTTTTCAGCTATCTCCTTTCCTTCAGTTTTTGTGCTAACATTCGTATCTCTCATACTTGCATTTCCTATATAGGAAAGCATGACCGAGGGTATAGCACCTAAGTCTTTAAACCTAAATGAAACAATATGGCACATATGATTTAGTTCCGAGAACTAAGCATTGTGTGCAGAAGTTTTGCAGCTATCTCCTTTCCTTCAGTTTTTCTGCTAACATTCGTGTCTCTAAAACTAGCATGTCCTATATAGGAAAGCATAACCGAGGGTATAGCACCTCACTCTTTAAACCTAAATGAAACAACATGGCACATATGATTTCCTTCTGAAAACTAAGCATTGTGTGCAGAGATTTTTCAGCTATCTCCTTTCCTTCAGTTTTTGTGCTAACAATCCTATGTCTAAAACTAGCATTTACACTATAGGAAAGCATTACCGCGGGTATAGCACCTAACTCTTTAAACCTAAATGAAACAACATGGCACCTATGATTTACTTCTGAGAACTAAGCATTGTGTGCAGAGATTTTGCAGCTATCTCCTTTCCTTCAGTTCTTGTGCTAACATTCGTATCTCCAGAACTAGCATTTCTTATACAGGAAAGCATAACCGAGGGTATAGCACCTAACTCTTTAAACCTAAATGAAACAACATGGCACATATGATTTACGTCTGAGAACTAAGCATTTTGTGCAGAGGTTTTGCAGCTATCTCCTTTCCTTCAGTTTTTGTGCTAACATTCCTATATCAGAACCTAGCATTTACACTATAGGATAGGATTACCGCTGGAATAGCACCTAACTCTTTAAACCTAAATGAAATAACATGGCACATATGATTTACTTCTGAGAACTAACCATTGTGTGCAGAGGTTTTGCAGCTATCTCCTTTCCTTCAGTTTTTGTGCTAACATTCCTATATCAGAACCTAGTATTTACATTATAGGATAGGATTACCGCTGGTATAGCACCTAACTCTTTAAACCTAAATGAAACAACATGGCACATATGATTTACTTCTGAGAACTAACCATTGTGTCCAGAGATATTTCAGCTATCTCCTTTCCATCAGTTTTTGTGCTAACATTCCTATGTCTAAAACTAGCTTTTACACTATAGGAAAGCATTACCGCGGTTATAGCACCTAACTCTTTAAACCTAAATGAAACAACATGGCAGCTATGATTTACTTCTCAGAACTAAGCATTGTGTGCAGAGATTTTGCAGCTATCTCCTTTCCTTCAGTTTTTGTGCTAACATTCGTATCTCCAGAACTAGCATTTCTTATACAGGAAAGCATAACCGAGGGTATAGCACCTAACTCTTTAAACCTAAATGAAACAACATGGCACATATGATTTACTTCTGAGAACTAAGCATTGTGTGCAGAGGTTTTGCAGCTATCTCCTTTCCTTCAGTTTTTGTGCTGACATTCCTATATCAGAACCTAGCATTTACACTATAGGATAGGATTACCGCGGGTATAGCACCTAACTTTATAAACCTAAATGAAACAACATGGCACATATGATTTACTTGTGAGAACTAACCATTGTGTGCAGAGATTTTTCAGCTATCTCCTTTCCTTCAGTTTTTGTGCTAACATTCCTTTGTCTAAATCTAGCTTTTACACTATAGGAAAGCATTACGTGGGGTATAGCACCTAACTCTTTAAACTTAAATGAAACAACATGGCACATATGATTTACTTCCGAGAACTAAGCATTGTGTGCAGAGGTTTTGCAGCTATCTCCTTTCCTTCAGTTTTTCTACTAACATTCGTTTCTCTAAAACTAGCATTTCCTATATAGGAAAGCATAACCGAGGGTATAGCACCTCACTCTTTAAACCTAAATGAAACAACATGGCACATATGATTTCCTTCTGAAAACTAAGCATTGCGTGCAGAGATTTTTCAGCTATCTCCTTTCCTTCAGTTTTTGTGCTAACATTCCTATATCTAAAACTAGCATTTACACTATAGGAAAGCATTACCGCGGGTATAGCACCTAACTCTTTAAACCTAAATGAAACAACATGGCACCTATGATTTACTTCTGAGAACTAAGTATTGTGTGCAGAGATTTTGCAGCTATCTCCTTTCCTTCAGTTTTTGTGCTAACATTCGTATCTCCAGAACTAGCATTTCTTATACAGGAAAGCATAACCGAGGTTATAGCACCTAACTCTTTAAACCTAAATGAAAGAACATGGAACATATGATTTACTTCTGAGAACTAAGCATTGTGTGCAGAGGTTTTGCAGCTATCTCCTTTCCTTCAGTTTTTGTGCTAACATTCCTATATCAGAACCTAGCATTTACACTATAGGATAGGATTACCGCTGGTATAGCACCTACCTCTTTAAACCTAAATGAAACAACATGGCACTTATGATTTAACTCTGAGAACTAACCATTGTGTCCAGAGATTTTTCAGCTATCTCCTTTCCTTCAGTTTTTGCGCTAACATTCCTATGTCTAAAACTAGCTTTTACACTATAGGAAAGCATTACCGCGGGTATAGCACCTAACTCTTTAAACCTAAATGAAACAACATGGCACCTATGATTTACTTCTGAGAACTAAGCATTGTGTGCAGAGATTTTGCAGCTATCTCCTTTCCTTCAGTTTTTGTGCTAACATTCCTATGTCTAAAACTAGCATTTCCACTATAGGAAAGCATTACCACGGGTATAGCCCCTAACTCTTTAAACGTAAATGAAAAACTATGGCACATATGATTTACTTCTGAGAACTAAGCATTGTGTGCAGAGATTTTGCAGCTATCTCCTTTCCTTCAGTTTTTGTGCTAACATTCCTATGTCTAAAACTAGCATTTACACTATAGGAAAGCATTACCACGGGTATAGCACCTAACTCTTTAAACCTAAATGGAATAGCATGGCACATATGATTTACTTCTGAGAACTAACCATTGTGTGCAGAGATTTTTCAGCTATCTCCTTTCCTTCAGTTTTTGTGCTGACATTCCTATATCAGAACCTAGCATTTACACTATAGGATAGGATTACCGCGGGTATAGCACCTAACTCTTTAAACCTAAATGAAACAACATGGCACATATGATTTACTTCTGAGAACTAACCATTGTGTGCAGAGATTTTTCAGCTATCTCCTTTCCTTCAGTTTTTGTGCTAACATTCCTTTGTCTAAATCTAGCTTTTACACTATAGGAAAGCATTACGTGGGGTATAGCACCTAACTCTTTAAACCTAAATGAAACAACATGGCACTTATGATTTACTTCTGAGAACTAAGCAATGTGTGCAGAGATTTTGCAGCTATCCCCTTTCCTTCAGTTTTAGTGCTAACATTCATATCTCCAGAACTAGCATTTCCTATACAGGAAAGCATAACCGAGGGTATAGCACCTAACTCTTTAAACCTAAATGAAACAACATGGCACATATGATTTTCTTCTTAGAACTAACCATTGTGTGCAGAGATTGTTCAGCTATCTCCTTTCCTTCAGTTTTTGTGCTGACATTCGTATCTCTCATACTTGCATTTCCTATATAGGAAAGCATGACCGAGGGTATAGCACCTAAGTCTTTAAACCTAAATGAAACAAAATGGCACATATGATTTACTTCCGAGAACTAAGCATTGTGTGCAGAGGATTTGCAGCTATCTCCTTTCCTTCAGTTTTTCTGCTAACATTTGTATCACTAAAACTAGGATTTCCTATATAGGAAAGCATAACCGAGGGTATAGCACCTCACTCTTTAAACCTAAATGAAACAACATGGCACATATGATTTCCTTCTGAAAACTAAGCACTGTGTGCAGAGATTTTTCAACTATCTCCTTTCCTTCAGTTTTTGTGCTAACATTCCTATGTCTAAAACTTGCATTTACACTATTGGAAAGCATTACCGCGGGTATAGCACCTAACTCTTTAAAACTAAATGAAACAACATGGCACCTGTGATTTACTTCTGAGAACTAAGCATTTTGTGCAGAGATTTTGCAGCTATCTCCTTTCCTTCAGTTCTTGTGCTAACATTCGTATCTCCAGAACTAGCATTTCTTATACAGGAAAGCATAACCGAGGTTATAGCACCTAACTCTTTAAACCTAAATGAAACAACATGGGACATATGATTTACTTCTGAGAACTAAGCATTGTGTGCAGAGGTTTTGCAGCTATCTCCTTTCCTTCAGTTTTTGTGCTAACATTCCTATATCAGAACCTAGCATTTACACTATAGGATAGGATTACCGCTGGTATAGCACCTAACTCTTTAAACCTAAATGAAAAAACATGGCACATATGACTTACTTCTGAGAACTAACCATTGTGTCCAGAGATTTTTCAGCTATCTCCTTTCCTTCAGTTTTTGTGCTAACATTCCTATGTCTAAAACTAGCTTTTACACTATAGGAAAGCATTACCGCGGGTATATCACCTAACTCTTTAAACCTAAATGAAACAACATGGCACCTATGATTTACTTCTGAGAACTAAGTATTGTGTGCAGAGATTTTGCAGCTATCTCCTTTCCTTCAGTTTTTGTGCTAACATTCGTATCTCCAGAACTAGCATTTCTTATACAGGAAAGCATAACCGAGGGTATAGCACCTAACTCTTTAAACCTAAATGAAACAACATGGCACATATGATTTACTTCTGAGAACTAAGCATTGTGTGCAGAGGTTTAGCAGCTATCTCCTTTCCTTCAGTTTTTGTGCTAACATTCCTATATCAGAACCTAGCATTTACACTATAGGATAGGATTACCGCTGGTATAGCACCTAACTCTTTAAACCTAAATGAAAAAACATGGCACATATGATTTACTTCTGGGAACTAACCATTGTGTCCAGAGATTTTTCAGCTATCTCCTTTCCTTCAGTTTTTGTGCTAACATTCCTATGTCTAAAACTAGCTTTTACACTATAGGAAAGCATTACCGCGGGTATAGCACCTAACTCTTTAAACCTAAATGAAACAACATGGCACCTATGATTTACTTCTGAGAACTAAGTATTGTGTGCAGAGATTTTGAAGCTATCTCCTTTCCTTCAGTTTTTGTGCTAACATTCGTATCTCCAGAACTAGCATTTCTTATACAGGAAAGCATAACCGAGGGTATAGCACCTAACTCTTTAAACCTAAATGAATCACATATGATTTACTTCTGAGAACTAAGCATTGTGTGCAGAGATTTTTCAGCTATCTCCTTTCCTTCAGTTTTTTGTGCTAACATTCGTATCTCTCATACTTGCATTTCCTATATAGGAAAGCATGACCGAGGGTATAGCACCTAAGTCTTTAAACCTAAATGAAACAATATGGCACATATGATTTAGTTCCGAGAACTAAGCATTGTGTGCAGAAGTTTTGCAGCTATCTCCTTTCCTTCAGTTTTTCTGCTAACATTCGTGTCTCTAAAACTAGCATGTCCTATATAGGAAAGCATAACCGAGGGGTATAGCACCTCACTCTTTAAACCTAAATGAAACAACATGGCACATATGATTTCCTTCTGAAAACTAAGCATTGTGTGCAGAGATTTTTCAGCTATCTCCTTTCCTTCAGTTTTTGTGCTAAGCATTCCTATGTCTAAAACTAGCATTTACACTATAGGAAAGCATTACCGCGGGTATAGCACCTAACTCTTTAAACCTAAATGAAACAACATGGGCACCTATGATTTACTTCTGAGAACTAAGCATTGTGTGCAGAGATTTTGCAGCTATCTCCTTTCCTTCAGTTCTTGTGCTAACATTCGTATCTCCAGAACTAGCATTTCTTATACAGGAAAGCATAACCGAGGGTATAGCACCTAACTCTTTAAACCTAAATGAAACAACATGGCACATATGATTTAACGTCTGAGAACTAAGCATTTTGTGCAGAGGTTTTGCAGCTATCTCCTTTCCTTCAGTTTTTGTGCTAACATTCCTATATCAGAACCTAGCATTTACACTATAGGATAGGATTACCGCTGGAATAGCACCTAACTCTTTAAACCTAAATGAAATAACATGGCACATATGATTTACTTCTGAGAACTAACCATTGTGTGCAGAGGTTTTGCAGCTATCTCCTTTCCTTCAGTTTTTGTGGCTAACATTCCTATATCAGAACCTAGTAGTTTACACTATAGGATAGGATTACCGCTGGTATAGCACCTAACTCTTTAAACCTAAATGAAACAACATGGCACATATGATTTACTTCTGAGAACTAACCATTGTGTCCAGAGATATTTCAGCAATCTCCTTTCCATCAGTTTTTGTGCTAACATTCCTATGTCTAAAACTAGCTTTTACACTATAGGAAAGCATTACCGCGGTTATAGCACCTAACTCTTTAAACCTAAATGAAACAACATGGCAGCTATGATTTACTTCTCAGAACTAAGCATTGTGTGCAGAGATTTTGCAGCTATCTCCTTTCCTTCAGTTTTTGTGCTAACATTCGTATCTCCAGAACTAGCATTTCTTATACAGGAAAGCATAACCGAGGGTATAGCACCTAACTCTTTAAACCTAAATGAAAGAACATGGAACATATGATTTACTTCTGAGAACTAAGGCATTGTGTGCAGAGGGTTTTGCAGCTATCTCCTTTCCTTCAGTTTTTGTGCTAACATTCCTATATCAGAACCTAGCATTTACACTATAGGATAGGATTACCGCTGGTATAGCACCTACCTCTTTAAACCTAAATGAAACAACATGGCACTTATGATTTAACTCTGAGAACTAACCATTGTGTCCAGAGATTTTTCAGCTATCTCCTTTCCTTCAGTTTTTGCGCTAACATTCCTATGTCTAAAACTAGCTTTTACACTATAGGAAAGCATTACCGCGGTATAGCACCTAACTCTTTAAACCTAAATGAAACAACATGGCACCTATGATTTACTTCTGAGAACTAAGTATTGTGTGCAGAGATTTTGAAGCTATCTCCTTTCCTTCAGTTTTTGTGCTAACATTCGTATCTCCAGAACTAGCATTTCTTATACAGGAAAGCATAACCGAGGGTATAGCACCTAACTCTTTAAACCTAAATGAAACAACATGGCACATATGATTTACTTCTGAGAACTAAGCATTGTGTGCAGAGATTTTTCAGCTATCTCCTTTCCTTCAGTTTTTGTGCTAACATTCGTATCTCTCATACTTGCATTTCCTATATAGGAAAGCATGACCGAGGGTATAGCACCTAAGTCTTTAAACCTAAATGAAACAATATGGCACATATGATTTAGTTCCGAGAACTAAGCATTGTGTGCAGAAGTTTTGCAGCTATCTCCTTTCCTTCAGTTTTTCTGCTAACATTCGTGTCTCTAAAACTAGCATGTCCTATATAGGAAAGCATAACCGAGGGTATAGCACCTCACTCTTTAAACCTAAATGAAACAACATGGCACATATGATTTCCTTCTGAAAACTAAGCATTGTGTGCAGAGATTTTTCAGCTATCTCCTTTCCTTCAGTTTTTGTGCTAACATTCCTATGTCTAAAACTAGCATTTACACTATAGGAAAGCATTACCGCGGGTATAGCACCTAACTCTTTAAACCTAAATGAAACAACATGGCACCTATGATTTACTTCTGAGAACTAAGCATTGTGTGCAGAGATTTTGCAGCTATCTCCTTTCCTTCAGTTCTTGTGCTAACATTCGTATCTCCAGAACTAGCATTTCTTATACAGGAAAGCATAACCGAGGGTATAGCACCTAACTCTTTAAACCTAAATGAAACAACATGGCACATATGATTTACGTCTGAGAACTAAGCATTTTGTGCAGAGGTTTTGCAGCTATCTCCTTTCCTTCAGTTTTTGTGCTAACATTCCTATATCAGAACCTAGCATTTACACTATAGGATAGGATTACCGCTGGAATAGCACCTAACTCTTTAAACCTAAATGAAATAACATGGCACATATGATTTACTTCTGAGAACTAACCATTGTGTGCAGAGGTTTTGCAGCTATCTCCTTTCCTTCAGTTTTTGTGCTAACATTCCTATATCAGAACCTAGTATTTACACTATAGGATAGGATTACCGCTGGTATAGCACCTAACTCTTTAAACCTAAATGAAACAACATGGCACATATGATTTACTTCTGAGAACTAACCATTGTGTCCAGAGATATTTCAGCTATCTCCTTTCCATCAGTTTTTGTGCTAACATTCCTATGTCTAAAACTAGCTTTTACACTATAGGAAAGCATTACCGCGGTTATAGCACCTAACTCTTTAAACCTAAATGAAACAACATGGCAGCTATGATTTACTTCTCAGAACTAAGCATTGTGTGCAGAGATTTTGCAGCTATCTCCTTTCCTTCAGTTTTTGTGCTAACATTCGTATCTCCAGAACTAGCATTTCTTATACAGGAAAGCATAACCGAGGGTATAGCACCTAACTCTTTAAACCTAAATGAAAGAACATGGAACATATGATTTACTTCTGAGAACTAAGCATTGTGTGCAGAGGTTTTGCAGCTATCTCCTTTCCTTCAGTTTTTGTGCTAACATTCCTATATCAGAACCTAGCATTTACACTATAGGATAGGATTACCGCTGGTATAGCACCTACCTCTTTAAACCTAAATGAAACAACATGGCACTTATGATTTAACTCTGAGAACTAACCATTGTGTCCAGAGATTTTTCAGCTATCTCCTTTCCTTCAGTTTTTGCGCTAACATTCCTATGTCTAAAACTAGCTTTTACACTATAGGAAAGCATTACCGCGGGTATAGCACCTAACTCTTTAAACCTAAATGAAACAACATGGCACCTATGATTTACTTCTGAGAACTAAGTATTGTGTGCAGAGATTTTGAAGCTATCTCCTTTCCTTCAGTTTTTGTGCTAACATTCGTATCTCCAGAACTAGCATTTCTTATACAGGAAAGCATAACCGAGGGTATAGCACCTAACTCTTTAAACCTAAATGAAACAACATGGCACATATGATTTACTTCTGAGAACTAAGCATTGTGTGCAGAGATTTTTCAGCTATCTCCTTTCCTTCAGTTTTTGTGCTAACATTCGTATCTCTCATACTTGCATTTCCTATATAGGAAAGCATGACCGAGGGTATAGCACCTAAGTCTTTAAACCTAAATGAAACAATATGGCACATATGATTTAGTTCCGAGAACTAAGCATTGTGTGCAGAAGTTTTGCAGCTATCTCCTTTCCTTCAGTTTTTCTGCTAACATTCGTGTCTCTAAAACTAGCATGTCCTATATAGGAAAGCATAACCGAGGGTATAGCACCTCACTCTTTAAACCTAAATGAAACAACATGGCACATATGATTTCCTTCTGAAAACTAAGCATTGTGTGCAGAGATTTTTCAGCTATCTCCTTTCCTTCAGTTTTTGTGCTAACATTCCTATGTCTAAAACTAGCATTTACACTATAGGAAAGCATTACCGCGGGTATAGCACCTAACTCTTTAAACCTAAATGAAACAACATGGCACCTATGATTTACTTCTGAGAACTAAGCATTGTGTGCAGAGATTTTGCAGCTATCTCCTTTCCTTCAGTTCTTGTGCTAACATTCGTATCTCCAGAACTAGCATTTCTTATACAGGAAAGCATAACCGAGGGTATAGCACCTAACTCTTTAAACCTAAATGAAACAACATGGCACATATGATTTACGTCTGAGAACTAAGCATTTTGTGCAGAGGTTTTGCAGCTATCTCCTTTCCTTCAGTTTTTGTGCTAACATTCCTATATCAGAACCTAGCATTTACACTATAGGATAGGATTACCGCTGGAATAGCACCTAACTCTTTAAACCTAAATGAAATAACATGGCACATATGATTTACTTCTGAGAACTAACCATTGTGTGCAGAGGTTTTGCAGCTATCTCCTTTCCTTCAGTTTTTGTGCTAACATTCCTATATCAGAACCTAGTATTTACACTATAGGATAGGATTACCGCTGGTATAGCACCTAACTCTTTAAACCTAAATGAAACAACATGGCACATATGATTTACTTCTGAGAACTAACCATTGTGTCCAGAGATATTTCAGCTATCTCCTTTCCATCAGTTTTTGTGCTAACATTCCTATGTCTAAAACTAGCTTTTACACTATAGGAAAGCATTACCGCGGTTATAGCACCTAACTCTTTAAACCTAAATGAAACAACATGGCAGCTATGATTTACTTCTCAGAACTAAGCATTGTGTGCAGAGATTTTGCAGCTATCTCCTTTCCTTCAGTTTTTGTGCTAACATTCGTATCTCCAGAACTAGCATTTCTTATACAGGAAAGCATAACCGAGGGTATAGCACCTAACTCTTTAAACCTAAATGAAACAACATGGCACATATGATTTACTTCTGAGAACTAAGCATTGTGTGCAGAGGTTTTGCAGCTATCTCCTTTCCTTCAGTTTTTGTGCTGACATTCCTATATCAGAACCTAGCATTTACACTATAGGATAGGATTACCGCGGGTATAGCACCTAACTTTATAAACCTAAATGAAACAACATGGCACATATGATTTACTTGTGAGAACTAACCATTGTGTGCAGAGATTTTTCAGCTATCTCCTTTCCTTCAGTTTTTGTGCTAACATTCCTTTGTCTAAATCTAGCTTTTACACTATAGGAAAGCATTACGTGGGGTATAGCACCTAACTCTTTAAACTTAAATGAAACAACATGGCACATATGATTTACTTCCGAGAACGAAGCATTGTGTGCAGAGGTTTTGCAGCTATCTCCTTTCCTTCAGTTTTTCTACTAACATTCGTTTCTCTAAAACTAGCATTTCCTATATAGGAAAGCATAACCGAGGGTATAGCACCTCACTCTTTAAACCTAAATGAAACAACATGGCACATATGATTTCCTTCTGAAAACTAAGCATTGCGTGCAGAGATTTTTCAGCTATCTCCTTTCCTTCAGTTTTTGTGCTAACATTCCTATATCTAAAACTAGCATTTACACTATAGGAAAGCATTACCGCGGGTATAGCACCTAACTCTTTAAACCTAAATGAAACAACATGGCACCTATGATTTACTTCTGAGAACTAAGTATTGTGTGCAGAGATTTTGCAGCTATCTCCTTTCCTTCAGTTTTTGTGCTAACATTCGTATCTCCAGAACTAGCATTTCTTATACAGGAAAGCATAACCGAGGTTATAGCACCTAACTCTTTAAACCTAAATGAAAGAACATGGAACATATGATTTACTTCTGAGAACTAAGCATTGTGTGCAGAGGTTTTGCAGCTATCTCCTTTCCTTCAGTTTTTGTGCTAACATTCCTATATCAGAACCTAGCATTTACACTATAGGATAGGATTACCGCTGGTATAGCACCTACCTCTTTAAACCTAAATGAAACAACATGGCACTTATGATTTAACTCTGAGAACTAACCATTGTGTCCAGAGATTTTTCAGCTATCTCCTTTCCTTCAGTTTTTGCGCTAACATTCCTATGTCTAAAACTAGCTTTTACACTATAGGAAAGCATTACCGCGGGTATAGCACCTAACTCTTTAAACCTAAATGAAACAACATGGCACCTATGATTTACTTCTGAGAACTAAGTATTGTGTGCAGAGATTTTGAAGCTATCTCCTTTCCTTCAGTTTTTGTGCTAACATTCGTATCTCCAGAACTAGCATTTCTTATACAGGAAAGCATAACCGAGGGTATAGCACCTAACTCTTTAAACCTAAATGAAACAACATGGCACATATGATTTACTTCTGAGAACTAAGCATTGTGTGCAGAGATTTTTCAGCTATCTCCTTTCCTTCAGTTTTTGTGCTAACATTCGTATCTCTCATACTTGCATTTCCTATATAGGAAAGCATGACCGAGGGTATAGCACCTAAGTCTTTAAACCTAAATGAAACAATATGGCACATATGATTTAGTTCCGAGAACTAAGCATTGTGTGCAGAAGTTTTGCAGCTATCTCCTTTCCTTCAGTTTTTCTGCTAACATTCGTGTCTCTAAAACTAGCATGTCCTATATAGGAAAGCATAACCGAGGGTATAGCACCTCACTCTTTAAACCTAAATGAAACAACATGGCACATATGATTTCCTTCTGAAAACTAAGCATTGTGTGCAGAGATTTTTCAGCTATCTCCTTTCCTTCAGTTTTTGTGCTAACATTCCTATGTCTAAAACTAGCATTTACACTATAGGAAAGCATTACCGCGGGTATAGCACCTAACTCTTTAAACCTAAATGAAACAACATGGCACCTATGATTTACTTCTGAGAACTAAGCATTGTGTGCAGAGATTTTGCAGCTATCTCCTTTCCTTCAGTTCTTGTGCTAACATTCGTATCTCCAGAACTAGCATTTCTTATACAGGAAAGCATAACCGAGGGTATAGCACCTAACTCTTTAAACCTAAATGAAACAACATGGCACATATGATTTACGTCTGAGAACTAAGCATTTTGTGCAGAGGTTTTGCAGCTATCTCCTTTCCTTCAGTTTTTGTGCTAACATTCCTATATCAGAACCTAGCATTTACACTATAGGATAGGATTACCGCTGGAATAGCACCTAACTCTTTAAACCTAAATGAAATAACATGGCACATATGATTTACTTCTGAGAACTAACCATTGTGTGCAGAGGTTTTGCAGCTATCTCCTTTCCTTCAGTTTTTGTGCTAACATTCCTATATCAGAACCTAGTATTTACACTATAGGATAGGATTACCGCTGGTATAGCACCTAACTCTTTAAACCTAAATGAAACAACATGGCACATATGATTTACTTCTGAGAACTAACCATTGTGTCCAGAGATATTTCAGCTATCTCCTTTCCATCAGTTTTTGTGCTAACATTCCTATGTCTAAAACTAGCTTTTACACTATAGGAAAGCATTACCGCGGTTATAGCACCTAACTCTTTAAACCTAAATGAAACAACATGGCAGCTATGATTTACTTCTCAGAACTAAGCATTGTGTGCAGAGATTTTGCAGCTATCTCCTTTCCTTCAGTTTTTGTGCTAACATTCGTATCTCCAGAACTAGCATTTCTTATACAGGAAAGCATAACCGAGGGTATAGCACCTAACTCTTTAAACCTAAATGAAACAACATGGCACATATGATTTACTTCTGAGAACTAAGCATTGTGTGCAGAGGTTTTGCAGCTATCTCCTTTCCTTCAGTTTTTGTGCTAATATTCCTATATCAGAACCTAGCATTTACACTATAGGATAGGATTACCGCGGGTATAGCACCTAACTCTTTAAACCTAAATGAAACAACATGGCACATATGATTTACTTCTGAGAACTAACCATTGTGTCCAGAGATATTTCAGCTATCTCCTTTCCATCAGTTTTTGTGCTAACATTCCTATGTCTAAAACTAGCTTTTACACTATAGGAAAGCATTACCGCGGTTATAGCACCTAACTCTTTAAACCTAAATGAAACAACATGGCAGCTATGATTTACTTCTCAGAACTAAGCATTGTGTGCAGAGATTTTGCAGCTATCTCCTTTCCTTCAGTTTTTGTGCTAACATTCGTATCTCCAGAACTAGCATTTCTTATACAGGAAAGCATAACCGAGGGTATAGCACCTAACTCTTTAAACCTAAATGAAACAACATGGCACATATGATTTACTTCTGAGAACTAAGCATTGTGTGCAGAGGTTTTGCAGCTATCTCCTTTCCTTCAGTTTTTGTGCTGACATTCCTATATCAGAACCTAGCATTTACACTATAGGATAGGATTACCGCGGGTATAGCACCTAACTTTATAAACCTAAATGAAACAACATGGCACATATGATTTACTTGTGAGAACTAACCATTGTGTGCAGAGATTTTTCAGCTATCTCCTTTCCTTCAGTTTTTGTGCTAACATTCCTTTGTCTAAATCTAGCTTTTACACTATTGGAAAGCATTACGTGGGGTATAGCACCTAACTCTTTAAACTTAAATGAAACAACATGGCACATATGATTTACTTCTTAGAACTAAGCAATGTGTGCAGAGATTTTGCAGCTATCCCCTTTCCTTCAGTTTTAGTGCTAACATTCGTATCTCTAAAACTAGCATTTCCTATATAGGAAAGCATAACCGAGGGTATAGCACCTCACTCTTTAAACCTAAATGAAACAACATGGCACATATGATTTACTTCTTAGAACTAAGCATTGTGTGCAGAGGTTTTGCAGCTATCTCCTCTCCTTCAGTTTTTGTGCTAACATTCCTATATCAGAACCTTGCATTTACACTATATGATAGGATTACCGCTGGTATGGCACCTAACTCTTTAAACCTAAATGAAACAACATGGCACATATGATTTACTTCTGAGAACTAACCATTGTGTCCAGAGATTTTTCAGCTATCTCCTTTCCTTCAGTTTTCGTGCTAACATTCCTATGTCTAAAACTAGCTTTTACACTATAGGAAAGCATTACCGCGGGTATAGCACCTAACTCTTTAAACCTAAATGAAACAACATGGCACATATGATTTACTTCTGAGAACTAAGCAATGTGTGCAGAGATTTTGCAGCTATCCCCTTTCCTTCAGTTTTAGTGCTAACATTCATATCTCCAGAACTAGCATTTCCTATACAGGAAAGCATAACCGAGGGTATAGCACCTAACTCTTTAAACCTAAATGAAACAACATGGCACATATGATTTACTTCTTAGAACTAACCATTGTGTTCAGAGATTTTGCAGCTATCTCCTTTCCTTCAGTTTTTGAGCTAACATTCGTAGCTCTCATACTAGCATTTCCTATATAGGAAAGCATGACCGAGGGTATAGCACCTAAGTCTTTAAACCTAAATGAAACAACATGGCACATATGATTTTCTTCCGAGAACGAAGCATTGTGTGCAGAGGTTTTGCAGCTATCTCCTTTCCTTCAGTTTTTCTACTAACATTCGTTTCTCTAAAACTAGCATTTCCTATATAGGAAAGCATAACCGAGGGTATAGCACCTCACTCTTTAAACCTAAATGAAACAACATGGCACATATGATTTCCTTCTGAAAACTAAGCATTGCGTGCAGAGATTTTTCAGCTATCTCCTTTCCTTCAGTTTTTGTGCTAACATTCCTATATCTAAAACTAGCATTTACACTATAGGAAAGCATTACCGCGGGTATAGCACCTAACTCTTTAAACCTAAATGAAACAACATGGCACCTATGATTTACTTCTGAGAACTAAGTATTGTGTGCAGAGATTTTGCAGCTATCTCCTTTCCTTCAGTTTTTGTGCTAACATTCGTATCTCCAGAACTAGCATTTCTTATACAGGAAAGCATAACCGAGGTTATAGCACCTAACTCTTTAAACCTAAATGAAAGAACATGGAACATATGATTTACTTCTGAGAACTAAGCATTGTGTGCAGAGGTTTTGCTGCTATCTCCTTTCCTTCAGTTTTTGTGCTAACATTCCTATATCAGAACCTAGCATTTACACTATAGGATAGGATTACCGCTGGTATAGCACCTACCTCTTTAAACCTAAATGAAACAACATGGCACTTATGATTTAACTCTGAGAACTAACCATTGTGTCCAGAGATTTTTCAGCTATCTCCTTTCCTTCAGTTTTTGCGCTAACATTCCTATGTCTAAAACTAGCTTTTACACTATAGGAAAGCATTACCGCGGGTATAGCACCTAACTCTTTAAACCTAAATGAAACAACATGGCACCTATGATTTACTTCTGAGAACTAAGCATTGTGTGCAGAGATTTTGCAGCTATCTCCTTTCCTTCAGTTTTTGTGCTAACATTCCTATGTCTAAAACTAGCATTTCCACTATAGGAAAGCATTACCACGGGTATAGCCCCTAACTCTTTAAACGTAAATGAAAAACTATGGCACATATGATTTACTTCTGAGAACTAAGCATTGTGTGCAGAGATTTTGCAGCTATCTCCTTTCCTTCAGTTTTTGTGCTAACATTCCTATGTCTAAAACTAGCATTTACACTATAGGAAAGCATTACCACGGGTATAGCACCTAACTCTTTAAACCTAAATGGAATAGCATGGCACATATGATTTACTTCTGAGAACTAACCATTGTGTGCAGAGATTTTTCAGCTATCTCCTTTCCTTCAGTTTTTGTGCTGACATTCCTATATCAGAACCTAGCATTTACACTATAGGATAGGATTACCGCGGGTATAGCACCTAACTCTTTAAACCTAAATGAAACAACATGGCACATATGATTTACTTCTGAGAACTAACCATTGTGTGCAGAGATTTTTCAGCTATCTCCTTTCCTTCAGTTTTTGTGCTAACATTCCTTTGTCTAAATCTAGCTTTTACACTATAGGAAAGCATTACGTGGGGTATAGCACCTAACTCTTTAAACCTAAATGAAACAACATGGCACTTATGATTTACTTCTGAGAACTAAGCAATGTGTGCAGAGATTTTGCAGCTATCCCCTTTCCTTCAGTTTTAGTGCTAACATTCATATCTCCAGAACTAGCATTTCCTATACAGGAAAGCATAAACGAGGGTATAGCACCTAACTCTTTAAACCTAAATGAAACAACATGGCACATATGATTTACTTCTTAGAACTAACCATTGTGTGCAGAGATTGTTCAGCTATCTCCTTTCCTTCAGTTTTTGTGCTGACATTCGTATCTCTCATACTTGCATTTCCTATATAGGAAAGCATGACCGAGGGTATAGCACCTAAGTCTTTAAACCTAAATGAAACAAAATGGCACATATGATTTACTTCCGAGAACTAATCATTGTGTGCAGAGGATTTGCAGCTATCTCCTTTCCTTCAGTTTTTCTGCTAACATTTGTATCACTAAAACTAGCATTTCCTATATAGGAAAGCATAACCGAGGGTATAGCACCTCACTCTTTAAACCTAAATGAAACAACATGGCACATATGATTTCCTTCTGAAAACTAAGCACTGTGTGCAGAGATTTTTCAACTATCTCCTTTCCTTCAGTTTTTGTGCTAACATTCCTATGTCTAAAACTAGCATTTACACTATTGGAAAGCATTACCGCGGGTATAGCACCTAACTCTTTAAACCTAAATGAAACAACATGGCACCTGTGATTTACTTCTGAGAACTAAGCATTTTGTGCAGAGATTTTGCAGCTATCTCCTTTCCTTCAGTTCTTGTGCTAACATTCGTATCTCCAGAACTAGCATTTCTTATACAGGAAAGCATAACCGAGGTTATAGCACCTAACTCTTTAAACCTAAATGAAACAACATGGGACATATGATTTACTTCTGAGAACTAAGCATTGTGTGCAGAGGTTTTGCAGCTATCTCCTTTCCTTCAGTTTTTGTGCTAACATTCCTATATCAGAACCTAGCATTTACACTATAGGATAGGATTACCACTGGTATAGCACCTAACTCTTTAAACCTAAATGAAAAAACATGGCACATATGACTTACTTCTGAGAACTAACCATTGTGTCCAGAGATTTTTCAGCTATCTCCTTTCCTTCAGTTTTTGTGCTAACATTCCTATGTCTAAAACTAGCTTTTACACTATAGGAAAGCATTACCGCGGGTATATCACCTAACTCTTTAAACCTAAATGAAACAACATGGCACCTATGATTTACTTCTGAGAACTAAGTATTGTGTGCAGAGATTTTGCAGCTATCTCCTTTCCTTCAGTTTTTGTGCTAACATTCGTATCTCCAGAACTAGCATTTCTTATACAGGAAAGCATAACCGAGGGTATAGCACCTAACTCTTTAAACCTAAATGAAACAACATGGCACCTATGATTTACTTCTGAGAACTAAGCATTGTGTGCAGAGATTTTGCAGCTATCTCCTTTCCTTCAGTTTTTGTGCTAACATTCGTATTTCCAGAACTAGCATTTCTTATACAGGAAAGCATAACCGAGGTTATAGCACCTAACTCTTTAAACCTAAATGAAAGAACATGGAACATATGATTTACTTCTGAGAACTAAGCATTGTGTGCAGAGGTTTTGCAGCTATCTCCTTTCCTTCAGTTTTTGTGCTAACATTCCTACATCAGAACCTAGCATTTACACTATAGGATAGGATTACCGCTGGTATAGCACCTACCTCTTTAAACCTAAATGAAACAACATGGCACTTATGATTTAACTCTGAGAACTAACCATTGTGTCCAGAGATTTTTCAGCTATCTCCTTTCCTTCAGTTTTTGTGCTAACATTCCTTTGTCTAAATCTAGTTTTACACTATAGGAAAGCATTACGTGGGGTATAGCACCTAACTCTTTAAACCTAAATGAAACAACATGGCACATATGATTTACTTCTGAGAACTAAGCAATGTGTGCAGAGATTTTGCAGCTATCCCCTTTCCTTCAGTTTTAGTGCTAACATTCATATCTCCAGAACTAGCATTTCCTATACAGGAAAGCATAACCGAGGGTATAGCACCTAACTCTTTAAACCTAAATGAAACAACATGGCACATATGATTTACTTCTTAGAACTAACCATTGTGTGCAGAGATTTTTCAGCTATCTCCTTTCCTTCAGTTTTTGTGCTAACATTCGTATCTCTCATACTTGCATTTCCTATATAGGAAAGCATGACCGAGGGTATAGCACCTAAGTCTTTAAACCTAAATGAAACAAAATGGCACATATGATTTACTTCCGAGAACTAAGCATTGTGTGCAGAGGTTTTGCAGCTATCTCCTTTCCTTCAGTTTTTCTGCTAACATTTGTATCACTAAAACTAGCATTTCCTATATAGGAAAGCATAACCGAGGGTATAGCACCTCACTCTTTAAACCTAAATGAAACAACATGGCACATATGATTTCCTTCTGAAAACTAAGCATTGTGTGCAGAGATTTTTCAACTATCTCCTTTCCTTCAGTTTTTGTGCTAACATTCCTATGTCTAAAACTAGCATTTACACTATTGGAAAGCATTACCGCGGGTATAGCACCTAACTCTTTAAACCTAAATGAAACAACATGGCACCTATGATTTACTTCTGAGAACTAAGCATTGTGTGCAGAGATTTTGCAGCTATCTCCTTTCCTTCAGTTCTTGTGCTAACATTCGTATCTCCAGAACTAGCATTTCTTATACAGGAAAGCATAACCGAGGTTATAGCACCTAACTCTTTAAACCTAATGAAAACAACATGGGACATATGATTTACTTCTGAGAACTAAGCATTGTGTGCAGAGGTTTTGCAGCTATCTCCTTTCCTTCAGTTTTTGTGCTAACATTCCTATATCAGAACCTAGCATTTACACTATAGGATAGGATTACCGCTGGTATAGCACCTAACTCTTTAAACCTAAATGAAAAAACATGGCACATATGATTTACTTCTGAGAACTAACCATTGTGTCCAGAGATTTTTCAGCTATCTCCGTTCCTTCAGTTTTTGTGCTAACATTCCTATGTCTAAAACTAGCTTTTACACTATAGGAAAGCATTACCGCGGGTATATCACCTAACTCTTTAAACCTAAATGAAACAACATGGCACCTATGATTTACTTCTGAGAACTAAGTATTGTGTGCAGAGATTTTGCAGCTATCTCCTTTCCTTCAGTTTTTGTGCTAACATTCGTATCTCCAGAACTAGCATTTCTTATACAGGAAAGCATAACCGAGGGTATAGCACCTAACTCTTTAAACCTAATGAAACAACATGGCACATATGATTTACTTCTTAGAACTAACCATTGTGTGCAGAGATTTTTCAGCTATCTCCTTTTCTTCAGTTTTTGTGCTAACATTCGTATCTCTCATACTTGCATTTCCTATATAGGAAAGCATGACCGAGGGTATAGCACCTAAGTCTTTAAACCTAATGAAACAAAATGGCACATATGATTTACTTCCGAGAACTAAGCATTGTGTGCAGAGGTTTTGCAGCTATCTCCTTTCCTTCAGTTTTTCTGCTAACATTTGTATCACTAAAACTAGCATTTCCTATATAGGAAAGCATAACCGAGGGTATAGCACCTCACTCTTTAAACCTAAATGAAACAACATGGCACATATGATTTCCTTCTGAAACTAAGCATTGTGTGCAGAGATTTTTCAACTATCTCCTTTCCTTCAGTTATTGTGCTAACATTCCTATGTCTAAAACTAGCATTTACACTATTGGAAAGCATTACCGCGGGTATAGCACCTAACTCTTTAAACCTAAATGAAACAACATGGCACCTATGATTTACTTCTGAGAACTAAGCATTGTGTGCAGAGATTTTGCAGCTATCTCCTTTCCTTCAGTTCTTGTGCTAACATTCGTATCTCCAGAACTAGCATTTCTTATACAGGAAAGCATAACCGAGGTTATAGCACCTAACTCTTTAAACCTAAATGAAACAACATGGGACATATGATTTACTTCTGAGAACTAAGCATTGTGTGCAGAGGTTTTGCAGCTATCTCCTTTCCTTCAGTTTTTGTGCTAACATTCCTATATCAGAACCTAGCATTTACACTATAGGATAGGATTACCGCTGGTATAGCACCTAACTCTTTAAACCTAAATGAAAAAACATGGCACATATGATTTACTTCTGAGAACTAACCATTGTGTCCAGAGATTTTTCAGCTATCTCCGTTCCTTCAGTTTTTGTGCTAACATTCCTATGTCTAAAACTAGCTTTTACACTATAGGAAAGCATTACCGCGGGTATATCACCTAACTCTTTAAACCTAAATGAAACAACATGGCACCTATGATTTACTTCTGAGAACTAAGTATTGTGTGCAGAGATTTTGCAGCTATCTCCTTTCCTTCAGTTTTTGTGCTAACATTCGTATCTCCAGAACTAGCATTTCTTATACAGGAAAGCATAACCGAGGGTATAGCACCTAACTCTTTAAACCTAAATGAAACAACATGGCACCTATGATTTACTTCTGAGAACTAAGCATTGTGTGCAGAGATTTTGCAGCTATCTCCTTTCCTTCAGTTTTTTGTGCTAACATTCGTATTTCCAGAACTAGCATTTCTTATACAGGAAAGCATAACCGAGGTTATAGCACCTAACTCTTTAAACCTAAATGAAAGAACATGGAACATATGATTTACTTCTGAGAACTAAGCATTGTGTGCAGAGGTTTTGCAGCTATCTCCTTTCCTTCAGTTTTTGTGCTAACATTCCTACATCAGAACCTAGCATTTACACTATAGGATAGGATTACCGCTGGTATAGCACCTACCTCTTTAAACCTAAATGAAACAACATGGCACTTATGATTTAACTCTGAGAACTAACCATTGTGTCCAGAGATTTTTCAGCTATCTCCTTTCCTTCAGTTTTTGTGCTAACATTCCTTTGTCTAAATCTAGTTTTACACTATAGGAAAGCATTACGTGGGGTATAGCACCTAACTCTTTAAACCTAAATGAAACAACATGGCACATATGATTTACTTCTGAGAACTAAGCAATGTGTGCAGAGATTTTGCAGCTATCCCCTTTCCTTCAGTTTTAGTGCTAACATTCATATCTCCAGAACTAGCATTTCCTATACAGGAAAGCATAACCGAGGGTATAGCACCTAACTCTTTAAACCTAAATGAAACAACATGGCACATATGATTTACTTCTTAGAACTAACCATTGTGTGCAGAGATTTTTCAGCTATCTCCTTTCCTTCAGTTTTTGTGCTAACATTCGTATCTCTCATACTTGCATTTCCTATATAGGAAAGCATGACCGAGGGTATAGCACCTAAGTCTTTAAACCTAAATGAAACAAAATGGCACATATGATTTACTTCCGAGAACTAAGCATTGTGTGCAGAGGTTTTGCAGCTATCTCCTTTCCTTCAGTTTTTCTGCTAACATTTGTATCACTAAAACTAGCATTTCCTATATAGGAAAGCATAACCGAGGGTATAGCACCTCACTCTTTAAACCTAAATGAAACAACATGGCACATATGATTTCCTTCTGAAAACTAAGCATTGTGTGCAGAGATTTTTCAACTATCTCGTTTCCTTCAGTTTTTGTGCTAACATTCCTATGTCTAAAACTAGCATTTACACTATTGGAAAGCATTACCGCGGGTATAGCACCTAACTCTTTAAACCTAAAAGAAACAACATGGCACCTATGATTTACTTCTGAGAACTAAGCATTGTGTGCAGAGATTTTGCAGCTATCTCCTTTCCTTCAGTTCTTGTGCTAACATTCGTATCTCCAGAACTAGCATTTCTTATACAGGAAAGCATAACCGAGGGTATAGCACCTAACTCTTTAAACCTAAATGAAACAACATGGCACATATGATTTACTTCTTAGAACTAACCATTGTGTGCAGAGATTTTTCAGCTATCTCCTTTCCTTCAGTTTTTGTGCTAACATTCGTATCTCTCATACTTGCATTTCCTATATAGGAAAGCATGACCGAGGGTATAGCACCTAAGTCTTTAAACCTAAATGAAACAAAATGGCACATATGATTTACTTCCGAGAACTAAGCATTGTGTGCAGAGGTTTTGCAGCTATCTCCTTTCCTTCAGTTTTTCTGCTAACATTTGTATCACTAAAACTAGCATTTCCTATATAGGAAAGCATAACCGAGGGTATAGCACCTCACTCTTTAAACCTAAATGAAACAACATGGCACATATGATTTCCTTCTGAAAACTAAGCATTGTGTGCAGAGATTTTTCAACTATCTCCTTTCCTTCAGTTTTTGTGCTAACATTCCTATGTCTAAAACTAGCATTTACACTATTGGAAAGCATTACCGCGGGTATAGCACCTAACTCTTTAAACCTAAATGAAACAACATGGCACCTATGATTTACTTCTGAGAACTAAGCATTATGTGCAGAGATTTTGCAGCTATCTCCTTTCCTTCAGTTCTTGTGCTAACATTCGTATCTCCAGAACTAGCATTTCTTATACAGGAAAGCATAACCGAGGTTATAGCACCTAACTCTTTAAACCTAAATGAAACAACATGGGACATATGATTTACTTCTGAGAACTAAGCATTGTGTGCAGAGGTTTTGCAGCTATCTCCTTTCCTTCAGTTTTTGTGCTAACATTCCTATATCAGAACCTAGCATTTACACTATAGGATAGGATTACCGCTGGTATAGCACCTAACTCTTTAAACCTAAATGAAAAAACATGGCACATATGATTTACTTCTGAGAACTAACCATTGTGTCCAGAGATTTTTCAGCTATTTCCGTTCCTTCAGTTTTTGTGCTAACATTCCTATGTCTAAAACTAGCTTTTACACTATAGGAAAGCATTACCGCGGGTATAGCACCTAACTCTTTAAACCTAAATGAAACAACATGGCACCTATGATTTACTTCTGAGAACTAAGTATTGTGTGCAGAGATTTTGCAGCTATCTCCTTTCCTTCAGTTTTTGTGCTAACATTCGTATCTCCAGAACTAGCATTTCTTATACAGGAAAGCATAACCGAGGGTATAGCACCTAACTCTTTAAACCTAAATGAAACAACATGGGACATATGATTTACTTCTGAGAACTAAGCATTGTGTGCAGAGGTTTTGCAGCTATCTCCTTTCCTTCAGTTTTTGTGCTAACATTCCTATATCAGAACCTAGCATTTACACTATAGGATAGGATTACCGCTGGTATAGCACCTAACTCTTTAAACCTAAATGAAAAAACATGGCACATATGATTTACTTCTGAGAACTAACCATTGTGTCCAGAGATTTTTCAGCTATCTCCGTTCCTTCAGTTTTTGTGCTAACATTCCTATGTCTAAAACTAGCTTTTACACTATAGGAAAGCATTACCGCGGGTATAGCACCTAACTCTTTAAACCTAAATGAAACAACATGGCACCTATGATTTACTTCTGAGAACTAAGTATTGTGTGCAGAGATTTTGCAGCTATCTCCTTTCCTTCAGTTTTTGTGCTAACATTCGTATCTCCAGAACTAGCATTTCTTATACAGGAAAGCATAACCGAGGGTATAGCACCTAACTCTTTAAACCTAAATGAAACAACATGGCACATATGATTTACTTCTGAGAACTAAGCATTGTGTGCAGAGATTTTTCAGCTATCTCCTTTCCTTCAGTTTTTGTGCTAACATTCGTATCTCTCATACTTGCATTTCCTCTATAGGAAAGCATGACCGAGGGTATAGCACCTAAGTCTTTAAACCTAAATGAAACAATATGGCACATATGATTTACTTCCGAGAACTAAGCATTGTGTGCAGAAGTTTTGCAGCTATCTCCTTTCCTTCAGTTTTTCTGCTAACATTCGTATCTCTAAAACTAGCATTTCCTATATAGGAAAGCTTAACCGAGGGTATAGCACCTCACTCTTTAAACCTAAATGAAACAACATGGCACATATGATTTCCTTCTGAAAACTAAGCATTGTGTGCAGAGATTTTTCAGCTATCTCCTTTCCTTCAGTTTTTGTGCTAACATTCCTATGTCTAAAACTAGCATTTACACTATAGGAAAGCATTACCGCGGGTATAGCACCTAACTCTTTAAACCTAAATGAAACAACATGGCACCTATAATTTACTTCTGAGAACTAAGCATTGTGTGCAGAGATTTTGCAGCTATCTCCTTTCCTTCAGTTCTTGTGCTAACATTCGTATCTCCAGAACTAGCATTTCTTATACAGGAAAGCATAACCGAGTGTATAGCACCTAACTCTTTAAACCTAAATGAAACAACATGGCACATATGATTTACGTCTGAGAACTAAGCATTTTGTGCAGAGGTTTTGCAGCTATCTCCTTTCCTTCAGTTTTTGTGCTAATATTCCTATATCAGAACCTAGCATTTACACTATAGGATAGGATTACCGCGGGTATAGCACCTAACTCTTTAAACCTAAATGAAACAACATGGCACATATGATTTACTTCTGAGAACTAACCATTGTGTCCAGAGATATTTCAGCTATCTCCTTTCCATCAGTTTTTGTGCTAACATTCCTATGTCTAAAACTAGCTTTTACACTATAGGAAAGCATTACCGCGGTTATAGCACCTAACTCTTTAAACCTAAATGAAACAACATGGCAGCTATGATTTACTTCTCAGAACTAAGCATTGTGTGCAGAGATTTTGCAGCTATCTCCTTTCCTTCAGTTTTTGTGCTAACATTCGTATCTCCAGAACTAGCATTTCTTATACAGGAAAGCATAACCGAGGGTATAGCACCTAACTCTTTAAACCTAAATGAAACAACATGGCACATATGATTTACTTCTGAGAACTAAGCATTGTGTGCAGAGGTTTTGCAGCTATCTCCTTTCCTTCAGTTTTTGTGCTGACATTCCTATATCAGAACCTAGCATTTACACTATAGGATAGGATTACCGCGGGTATAGCACCTAACTTTATAAACCTAAATGAAACAACATGGCACATATGATTTACTTGTGAGAACTAACCATTGTGTGCAGAGATTTTTCAGCTATCTCCTTTCCTTCAGTATTTGTGCTAACATTCCTTTGTCTAAATCTAGCTTTTACACTATTGGAAAGCATTACGTGGGGTATAGCACCTAACTCTTTAAACTTAAATGAAACAACATGGCACATATGATTTACTTCTTAGAACTAAGCAATGTGTGCAGAGATTTTGCAGCTATCCCCTTTCCTTCAGTTTTAGTGCTAACATTCGTATCTCTAAAACTAGCATTTCCTATATAGGAAAGCATAACCGAGGGTATAGCACCTCACTCTTTAAACCTAAATGAAACAACATGGCACATATGATTTACTTCTTAGAACTAAGCATTGTGTGCAGAGGTTTTGCAGCTATCTCCTCTCCTTCAGTTTTTGTGCTAACATTCCTATATCAGAACCTTGCATTTACACTATATGATAGGATTTACCGCTGGTATGGCACCTAACTCTTTAAACCTAAATGAAACAACATGGCACATATGATTTACTTCTGAGAACTAACCATTGTGTCCAGAGATTTTTCAGCTATCTCCTTTCCTTCAGTTTTCGTGCTAACATTCCTATGTCTAAAACTAGCTTTTACACTATAGGAAAGCATTACCGCGGGTATAGCACCTAACTCTTTAAACCTAAATGAAAACAACATGGCACATATGATTTACTTCTGAGAACTAAGCAATGTGTGCAGAGATTTTGCAGCTATCCCCTTTCCTTCAGTTTTAGTGCTAACAATCATATCTCCAGAACTAGCATTTCCTATACAGGAAAGCATAACCGAGGGTATAGCACCTAACTCTTTAAACCTAAATGAAACAACATGGCACATATGATTTACTTCTTAGAACTAACCATTGTGTCAGAGATTTTGCAGCTATCTCCTTTCCTTCAGTTTTTGAGCTAACATTCGTAGCTCTCATACTAGCATTTCCTATATAGGAAGCATGACCGAGGGTATAGCACCTAAGTCTTTAAACCTAAATGAAACAACATGGCACATATGATTTACTTCCGAGAACGAAGCATTGTGTGCAGAGGTTTTGCAGCTATCTCCTTTCCTTCAGTTTTTCTACTAACATTCGTTTCTCTAAAACTAGCATTTCCTATATAGGAAAGCATAACCGAGGGTATAGCACCTCACTCTTTAAACCTAAATGAAACAACATGGCACATATGATTTCCTTCTGAAAACTAAGCATTGCGTGCAGAGATTTTTCAGCTATCTCCTTTCCTTCAGTTTTTTGTGCTAACATTCCTATATCTAAAACTAGCATTTACACTATAGGAAAGCATTACCGCGGGTATAGCACCTAACTCTTTAAACCTAAATGAAACAACATGGCACTATGATTTACTTCTGAGAACTAAGTATTGTGTGCAGAGATTTTGCAGCTATCTCCTTTCCTTCAGTTTTTGTGCTAACATTCGTATCTCCAGAACTAGCATTTCTTATACAGGAAAGCATAACCGAGGTTATAGCACCTAACTCTTTAAACCTAAATGAAAGAACATGGAACATATGATTTACTTCTGAGAACTAAGCATTGTGTGCAGAGGTTTTGCAGCTATCTCCTTTCCTTCAGTTTTTGTGCTAACATTCCTATATCAGAACCTAGCATTTACACTATAGGATAGGATTACCGCTGGTATAGCACCTACCTCTTTAAACCTAAATGAAACAACATGGCACTTATGATTTAACTCTGAGAACTAACCATTGTGTCCAGAGATTTTTCAGCTATCTCCTTTCCTTCAGTTTTTGCGGCTAACATTCCTATGTCTAAAACTAGCTTTTACACTATAGGAAAGCATTACCGCGGGTATAGCACCTAACTCTTTAAACCTAAATGAAACAACATGGCACCTATGATTTACTTCTGAGAACTAAGCATTGTGTGCAGAGATTTTGCAGCTATCTCCTTTCCTTCAGTTTTTGTGCTAACATTCCTATGTCTAAAACTAGCATTTCCACTATAGGAAAGCATTACCACGGGTATAGCCCCTAACTCTTTAAACGTAAATGAAAAACTATGGCACATATGATTTACTTCTGAGAACTAAGCATTGTGTGCAGAGATTTTGCAGCTATCTCCTTTCCTTCAGTTTTTGTGCTAACATTCCTATGTCTAAAACTAGCATTTACACTATAGGAAAGCATTACCACGGGTATAGCACCTAACTCTTTAAACCTAAATGGAATAGCATGGCACATATGATTTACTTCTGAGAACTAACCATTGTGTGCAGAGATTTTTCAGCTATCTCCTTTCCTTCAGTTTTTGTGCTGACATTCCTATATCAGAACCTAGCATTTACACTATAGGATAGGATTACCGCGGGTATAGCACCTAACTCTTTAAACCTAAATGAAAACAACATGGCACATATGATTTACTTCTGAGAACTAACCATTGTGTGCAGAGATTTTTCAGCTATCTCCTTTCCTTCAGTTTTTGTGCTAACATTCCTTTGTCTAAATCTAGCTTTTACACTATAGGAAAGCATTACGTGGGGTATAGCACCTAACTCTTTAAACCTAAATGAAACAACATGGCACTTATGATTTACTTCTGAGAACTAAGCAATGTGTGCAGAGATTTTGCAGCTATCCCCTTTCCTTCAGTTTAGTGCTAACATTCATATCTCCAGAACTAGCATTTCCTATACAGGAAAGCATAACCGAGGGTATAGCACCTAACTCTTTAAACCTAAATGAAACAACATGGCACATATGATTTACTTCTTAGAACTAACCATTGTGTGCAGAGATTGTTCAGCTATCTCCTTTCCTTCAGTTTTTGTGCTGACATTCGTATCTCTCATACTTGCATTTCCTATATAGGAAAGCATGACCGAGGGTATAGCACCTAAGTCTTTAAACCTAAATGAAACAAAATGGCACATATGATTTACTTCCGAGAACTAATCATTGTGTGCAGAGGATTTGCAGCTATCTCCTTTCCTTCAGTTTTTCTGCTAACATTTGTATCACTAAAACTAGCATTTCCTATATAGGAAAGCATAACCGAGGGTATAGCACCTCACTCTTTAAACCTAAATGAAACAACATGGCACATATGATTTCCTTCTGAAAACTAAGCACTGTGTGCAGAGATTTTTCAACTATCTCCTTTCCTTCAGTTTTTGTGCTAACATTCCTATGTCTAAAACTAGCATTTACACTATTGTCGCGGGTATAGCACCTAACTCTTTAAACCTAAATGAAACAACATGGTACCTGTGATTTACTTCTGAGAACTAAGCATTTTGTGCAGAGATTTTGCAGCTATCTCCTTTCCTTCAGTTCTTGTGCTAACATTCGTATCTCCAGAACTAGCATTTCTTATACAGGAAAGCATAACCGAGGTTATAGCACCTAACTCTTTAAACCTAAATGAAACAACATGGGACATATGATTTACTTCTGAGAACTAAGCATTGTGTGCAGAGTTTTGCAGCTATCTCCTTTCCTTCAGTTTTTTGTGCTAACATTCCTATATCAGAACCTAGCATTTACACTATAGGATAGGATTACCGCTGGTATAGCACCTAACTCTTTAAACCTAAATGAAAAAACATGGCACATATGACTTACTTCTGAGAACTAACCATTGTGTCCAGAGATTTTTTCAGCTATCTCCTTTCCTTCAGTTTTTGTGCTAACATTCCTATGTCTAAAACTAGCTTTTACACTATAGGAAAGCATTACCGCGGGTATATCACCTAACTCTTTAACCTAAATGAAACAACATGGCACCTATGATTTACTTCTGAGAACTAAGTATTGTGTGCAGAGATTTTGCAGCTATCTCCTTTCCTTCAGTTTTTGTGCTAACATTCGTATCTCCAGAACTAGCATTTCTTATACAGGAAAGCATAACCGAGGGTATAGCACCTAACTCTTTAAACCTAAATGAAACAACATGGCACATATGATTTACTTCTGAGAACTAAGCATTGTGTGCAGAGGTTTAGCAGCTATCTCCTTTCCTTCAGTTTTTGTGCTAACATTCCTATATCAGAACCTAGCATTTACACTATAGGATAGGATTACCGCTGGTATAGCACCTAACTCTTTAAACCTAAATGAAAAAACATGGCACATATGATTTACTTCTGGAACTAACCATTGTGTCCCAGAGATTTTTCAGCTATCTCCTTTCCTTCAGTTTTTGTGCTAACATTCCTATGTCTAAAAACTAGCTTTTACACTATAGGAAAGCATTACCGCGGGTATAGCACCTAACTCTTTAAACCTAAATGAAACAACATGGCACCTATGATTTACTTCTGAGAACTAAGTATTGTGTGCAGAGATTTTGAAGCTATCTCCTTTCCTTCAGTTTTTGTGCTAACATTCGTATCTCCAGAACTAGCATTTTCTTATACAGGAAAGCATAACCGAGGGTATAGCACCTAACTCTTTAAACCTAAATGAAACAACATGGCACATATGATTTACTTCTGAGAAACTAAGCATTGTGTGCAGAGATTTTTCAGCTATCTCCTTTCCTTCAGTTTTTGTGCTAACATTCGTATCTCTCATACTTGCATTTCCTATATAGAAAGCATGACCGAGTGTATAGCACCTAAGTCTTTAAAACCTAAATGAAACAATATGGCACATATGATTTAGTTCCGAGAACTAAGCATTGTGTGCAGAAGTTTTGCAGCTATCTCCTTTCCTTCAGTTTTTCTGCTAACATTCGTGTCTCTAAAACTAGCATGTCCTATATAGGAAAGCATAACCGAGGGTATAGCACCTCACTCTTTAAACCTAAATGAAACAACATGGCCACATATGATTTCCTTCTGAAAACTAAGCATTGTGTGCAGAGATTTTTCAGCTATCTCCTTTCCTTCAGTTTTTGTGCTAACATTCCTATGTCTAAAACTAGCATTTACACTATAGGAAAGCATTACCACGGGTATAGCACCTAACTCTTTAAACCTAAATGAAACAACATGGCACCTATGATTTACTTCTGAGAACTAAGCATTGTGTGCAGAGATTTTGCAGCTATCTCCTTTCCTTCAGTTCTTGTGCTAACATTCGTATCTCCAGAACTAGCATTTCTTATACAGGAAAGCATAACCGAGGGTATAGCACCTAACTCTTAAACCTAAATGAAACAACATGGCACATATGAATTTACGTCTGAGAACTAAGCATTTTGTGCAGAGGTTTTGCAGCTATCTCCTTTCCTTCAGTTTTTGTGCTAACATTCCTATATCAGAAACCTAGCATTTACACTATAGGATAGGATTACCGCTGGAATAGCACCTAACTCTTTAAACCTAAATGAAATAACATGGCACATATGATTTACTTCTGAGAACTAACCATTGTGTGCAGAGGTTTTGCAGCTATCTCCTTTCCTTCAGTTTTTTGTGCTAACATTCCTATATCAGAACCTAGTATTTACACTATAGGATAGGATTACCGCTGGTATAGCACCTAACTCTTTAAACCTAAATGAAACAACATGGCACATATGATTTACTTCTGAGAACTAACCATTGTGTCCAGAGATATTTCAGCTATCTCCTTTCCATCAGTTTTTGTGCTAACATTCCTATGTCTAAAACTAGCTTTTACACTATAGGAAAGCATTACCCGCGGTTATAGCACCTAACTCTTTAAACCTAAATGAAACAACATGGCAGCTATGATTTACTTCTCAGAACTAAGCATTGTGTGCAGAGATTTTGCAGCTATCTCCTTTCCTTCAGTTTTTGTGCTAACATTCGTATCTCCAGAACTAGCATTTCTTATACAGGAAAGTCATAACCGAGGGTATAGCACCTAACTCTTTAAACCTAAATGAAACAACATGGCACATATGATTTACTTCTGAGAACTAAGCATTGTGTGCAGAGGTTTTGCAGCTATCTCCTTTCCTTCAGTTTTTGTGCTGACATTCCTATATCAGAACCTAGCATTTACACTATAGGATAGGATTACCGCGGGTATAGCACCTAACTTTATAAACCTAAATGAAACAACATGGCACATATGATTTACTTGTGAGAACTAACCATTGTGTGCAGAGATTTTTCAGCTATCTCCTTTCCTTCAGTTTTTGTGCTAACATTCCTTTGTCTAAATCTAGCTTTTACACTATAGGAAAGCATTACGTGGGGTATAGCACCTAACTCTTTAAACTTAAATGAAACAACATGGCACATATGATTTACTTCCGAGAACGAAGCATTGTGTGCAGAGGTTTTGCAGCTATCTCCTTTCCTTCAGTTTTTCTACTAACATTCGTTTCTCTAAAACTAGCATTTCCTATATAGGAAAGCATAACCGAGGGTATAGCACCTCACTCTTTAAACCTAAATGAAACAACATGGCACATATGATTTCCTTCTGAAAACTAAGCATTGCGTGCAGAGATTTTTCAGCTATCTCCTTTCCTTCAGTTTTTGTGCTAACATTCCTATATCTAAAACTAGCATTTACACTATAGGAAAGCATTACCGCGGGTATAGCACCTAACTCTTTAAACCTAAATGAAACAACATGGCACCTATGATTTACTTCTGAGAACTAAGTATTGTGTGCAGAGATTTTGCAGCTATCTCCTTTCCTTCAGTTTTTGTGCTAACATTCGTATCTCCAGAACTAGCATTTCTTATACAGGAAAGCATAACCGAGGTTATAGCACCTAACTCTTTAAACCTAAATGAAAGAACATGGAACATATGATTTACTTCTGAGAACTAAGCATTGTGTGCAGAGGTTTTGCAGCTATCTCCTTTCCTTCAGTTTTTGTGCTAACATTCCTATATCAGAACCTAGCATTTACACTATAGGATAGGATTACCGCTGGTATAAGCACCTACCTCTTTAAACCTAAATGAAACAACATGGCACTTATGATTTAACTCTGAGAACTAACCATTGTGTCCAGAGATTTTTCAGCTATCTCCTTTCCTTCAGTTTTTGCGCTAACATTCCTATGTCTAAAAACTAGCTTTTACACTATAGGAAAGCATTACCGCGGGTATAGGCACCTAACTCTTTAAACCTAAATGAAACAACATGGCACCTATGATTTACTTCTGAGAACTAAGCATTGTGTGCAGAGATTTTGCAGCTATCTCCTTTCCTTCAGTTTTTGTGCTAACATTCCTATGTCTAAAACTAGCATTTCCACTATAGGAAAGCATTACCACGGGTATAGCCCCTACTCTTTAAACGTAAATGAAAAACTATGGCACATATGATTTTACTTCTGAGAACTAAGCATTGTGTGCAGAGATTTTGCAGCTATCTCCTTCCTTCAGTTTTTGTGCTAACATTCCTATGTCTAAAACTAGCATTTACACTATAGGAAAGCATTACCACGGGTATAGCACCTAACTCTTAAACCTAAATGGAATAGCATGGCACATATGATTTACTTCTGAGAACTAACCATTGTGTGCAGAGATTTTTCAGCTATCTCCTTTCCTTCAGTTTTTGTGCTGACATTCCTATATCAGAACCTAGCATTTACACTATAGGATAGGATTACCGCGGGTATAGCACCTAACTCTTTAAACCTAAATGAAACAACATGGCACATATGATTTACTTCTGAGAACTAACCATTGTGTGCAGAGATTTTTCAGCTATCTCCTTTCCTTCAGTTTTTGTGCTAACATTCCTTTGTCTAAATCTAGCTTTTACACTATAGGAAAGCATTACGTGGGTATAGCACCTAACTCTTTAAACCTAAATGAAACAACATGGCACTTATGATTTACTTCTGAGAACTAAGCAATGTGTGCAGAGATTTTGCAGCTATCCCCTTTCCTTCAGTTTTAGTGCTAACATTCATATCTCCAGAACTAGCATTTCCTATAGAGGAAAGCATAACCGAGGGTATAGCACCTAACTCTTTAAACCTAAATGAAACAACATGGCCACATATGATTTTCTTCTTAGAACTAACCATTGTGTGCAGAGATTGTTCAGCTATCTCCTTTCCTTCAGTTTTTTGTGCTGACATTCGTATCTCTCATACTTGCATTTCCTATATAGGAAAGCATGACCGAGGGTATAGCACCTAAGTCTTTAAACCTAAATGAAACAAAATGGCACATATGATTTACTTCCGAGAACTAATCATTGTGTGCAGAGGATTTGCAGCTATCTCCTTTCCTTCAGTTTTTCTGCTAACTTTTGTATCACTAAAACTAGCATTTCCTATATAGGAAAGCATAACCGAGGGTATAGCACCTCACTCTTTAAACCTAAATGAAACAACATGGCACATATGATTTCCCTTCTGAAAACTAAGCACTGTGTGCAGAGATTTTTCAACTATCTCCTTTCCTTCAGTTTTTGTGCTAACATTCCTATGTCTAAAACTAGCATTTACACTATTGGAAAGCATTACCGCGGGTATAGCACCTAACTCTTTAAACCTAAATGAAACAACATGGCACCTGTGATTTACTTCTGAGAACTAAGCATTTTGTGCAGAGATTTTGCAGCTATCTCCTTTCCTTCAGTTCTTGTGCTAACATTCGTATCTCCCAGAACTAGCATTTCTTATACAGGAAAGCATAACCGAGGTTATAGCACCTAACTCTTTAAACCTAAATGAAACAACATGGGACATATGATTTACTTCTGAGAACTAAGCATTGTGTGCAGAGGTTTTGCAGCTATCTCCTTTCCTTCAGTTTTTGTGCTAACATTCCTATATCAGAACCTAGCATTTACACTATAGGATAGGATTACCGCTGGTATAGCACCTAACTCTTTAAACCTAAATGAAAAAACATGGCACATATGACTTACTTCTGAGAACTAACCATTGTGTCCAGAGATTTTTCAGCTATCTCCTTTCCTTCAGTTTTTGTGCTAACATTCCTATGTCTAAAACTAGCTTTTACACTATAGGAAAGCATTACCGCGGGTATATCACCTAACTCTTTAAACCTAAATGAAACAACATGGCACCTATGATTTACTTCTGAGAACTAAGTATTGTGTGCAGAGATTTTGCAGCTATCTCCTTTCCTTCAGTTTTTGTGCTAACATTCGTATCTCCAGAACTAGCATTTCTTATACAGGAAAGCATAACCGAGGGTATAGCACCTAACTCTTTAAACCTAAATGAAACAACATGGCACATATGATTTACTTCTGAGAACTAAGCATTGTGTGCAGAGGTTTAGCAGCTATCTCCTTTCCTTCAGTTTTTGTGCTAACATTCCTATATCAGAACCTAGCATTTACACTATAGGATAGGATTACCGCTGGTATAGCACCTAACTCTTTAAACCTAAATGAAAAAACATGGCACATATGATTTACTTCTGGGAACTAACCATTGTGTCCAGAGATTTTTCAGCTATCTCCTTTCCTTCAGTTTTTGTGCTAACATTCCTATGTCTAAAACTAGCCTTTTACACTATAGGAAAGCATTACCGCGGGTATAGCACCTAACTCTTTAAACCTAAATGAAACAACATGGCACCTATGATTTACTTCTGAGAACTAAGTATTGTGTGCAGAGATTTTGAAGCTATCTCCCTTCCTTCAGTTTTTGTGCTAACATTCGTATCTCCAGAACTAGCATTTCTTATACAGGAAAGCATAACCGAGGGTATAGCACCTAACTCTTTAAACCTAAATGAAACAACATGGCACATATGATTTACTTCTGAGAACTAAGCATTGTGTGCAGAGATTTTTCAGCTATCTCCTTTCCTTCAGTTTTTGTGCTAACATTCGTATCTCTCATACTTGCATTTCCTATATAGGAAAGCATGACCGAGGGTATAGCACCTAAGTCTTTAAACCTAAATGAAACAATATGGCACATATGATTTAGTTCCGAGAACTAAGCATTGTGTGCAGAAGTTTTTGCAGCTATCTCTCCTTTCCTTCAGTTTTTCTGCTAACATTCGTGTCTCTAAAACTAGCATGTCCTATATAGGAAAGCATAACCGAGGGTATAGCACCTCACTCTTTAAACCTAAATGAAACAACATGGCACATATGATTTCCTTCTGAAAACTAAGCATTGTGTGCAGAGATTTTTCAGCTATCTCCTTTCCTTCAGTTTTTGTGCTAACATTCCTATGTCTAAAACTAGCATTTACACTATAGGAAAGCATTACCACGGGTATAGCACCTAACTCTTTAAACCTAAATGAAACAACATGGCACCTATGATTTACTTCTGAGAACTAAGCATTGTGTGCAGAGATTTTGCAGCTATCTCCTTTCCTTCAGTTCTTGTGCTAACATTCGTATCTCCAGAACTAGCATTTCTTATACAGGAAAGCATAACCGAGGGTATAGCACCTAACTCTTTAAACCTAAATGAAACAACATGGCACATATGATTTACGTCTGAGAACTAAGCATTTTGTGCAGAGGTTTTGCAGCTATCTCCTTTCCTTCAGTTTTTGTGCTAACATTCCTATATCAGAACCTAGCATTTACACTATAGGATAGGATTACCGCTGGAATAGCACCTAACTCTTTAAACCTAAATGAAATAACATGGCACATATGATTTACTTCTGAGAACTAACCATTGTGTGGCAGAGGTTTTGCAGCTATCTCCTTTCCTTCAGTTTTTGTGCTTAACATTCCTATATCAGAACCTAGTATTTACACTATAGGATAGGATTACCGCTGGTATAGCACCTAACTCTTTAACCTAAATGAAACAACATGGCACATATGATTTACTTCTGAGAACTAACCATTGTGTCCAGAGATATTTCAGCTATCTCCTTTCCATCAGTTTTTGTGCTAACATTCCTATGTCTAAAACTAGCTTTTACACTATAGGAAAGCATTACCGCGGTTATAGCACCTAACTCTTTAAACCTAAATGAAACAACATGGCAGCAATGATTTACTTCTCAGAACTAAGCATTGTGTGCAGAGATTTTGCAGCTATCTCCTTTCCTTCAGTTTTTGTGCTAACATTCGTATCTCCAGAACTAGCATTTCTTATACAGGAAAGCATAACCGAGGGTATAGCACCTAACTCTTTAAACCTAAATGAAACAACATGGCACATATGATTTACTTCTGAGAACTAAGCATTGTGTGCAGAGGTTTTGCAGCTATCTCCTTTCCTTCAGTTTTTGTGCTAACATTCCTATATCAGAACCTAGCATTTACACAATAGGATAGGATTACCGCTGGTATAGCACCTACCTCTTTAAACCTAAATGAAACAACATGGCACTTATGATTTAACTCTGAGAACTAACCATTGTGTCCAGAGATTTTTCAGCTATCTCCTTTCCTTCAGTTTTTGCGCTAACATTCCTATGTCTAAAACTAGCTTTTACACTATAGGAAAGCATTACCGCGGGTATAGCACCTAACTCTTTAAACCTAAATGAAACAACATGGCACATATGATTTACTTCTGAGAACTAAGCATTGTGTGCAGAGATTTTGCAGCTATCTCCTTTCCTTCAGTTTTTGTGCTAACATTCCTATGTCTAAAACTAGCATTTCCACTATAGGAAAGCATTACCACGGGTATAGCCCCTAACTCTTTAAACGTAAATGAAAAACTATGGCACATATGATTTACTTCTGAGAACTAAGCATTGTGTGCAGAGATTTTGCAGCTATCTCCTTTCCTTCAGTTTTTGTGCTAACATTCCTATGTCTAAAACTAGCATTTACACTATAGGAAAGCATTACCACGGGTATAGCACCTAACTCTTTAAACCTAAATGGAATAGCATGGCACATATGATTTACTTCTGAGAACTAACCATTGTGTGCAGAGAGTTTTCAGCTATCTCCTTTCCTTCAGTTTTTGTGCTGACATTCCTATATCAGAACCTAGCATTTACACTATAGGATAGGATTACCGCGGGTATAGCACCTAACTCTTTAAACCTAAATGAAACAACATGGCACATATGATTTACTTCTGAGAACTAACCATTGTGTGCAGAGATTTTTCAGCTATCTCCTTTCCTTCAGTTTTTGTGCTAACATTCCTTTGTCTAAATCTAGCTTTTACACTATAGGAAAGCATTACGTGGGGTATAGCACCTAACTCTTTAAACCTAAATGAAACAACATGGCACTTATGATTTACTTCTGAGAACTAAGCAATGTGTGCAGAGATTTTGCAGCTATCCCCTTTCCTTCAGTTTTAGTGCTAACATTCATATCTCCAGAACTAGCATTTCCTATACAGGAAAGCATAACCGAGGGTATAGCACCTAACTCTTTAAACCTAAATGAAACAACATGGCACATATGATTTTCTTCTTAGAACTAACCATTGTGTGCAGAGATTGTTCAGCTATCTCCTTTCCTTCAGTTTTTGTGCTGACATTCGTATCTCTCATACTTGCATTTCCTATATAGGAAAGCATGACCGAGGGTATAGCACCTAAGTCTTTAAACCTAAATGAAACAAAATGGCACATATGATTTACTTCCGAGAACTAAGCATTGTGTGCAGAGGATTTGCAGCTATCTCCTTTCCTTCAGTTTTTCTGCTAACATTTGTATCACTAAAACTAGCATTTCCTATATAGGAAAGCATAACCGAGGGTATAGCACCTCACTCTTTAAACCTAAATGAAACAACATGGCACATATGATTTCCTTCTGAAAACTAAGCACTGTGTGCAGAGATTTTTCAACTATCTCCTTTCCTTCAGTTTTTGTGCTAACATTCCTATGTCTAAAACTAGCATTTACACTATTGGAAAGCATTACCGCGGGTATAGCACCTAACTCTTTAAACCTAAATGAAACAACATGGCACCTGTGATTTACTTCTGAGAACTAAGCATTTTGTGCAGAGATTTTGCAGCTATCTCCTTTCCTTCAGTTCTTGTGCTAACATTCGTATCTCCAGAACTAGCATTTCTTATACAGGAAAGCATAACCGAGGTTATAGCACCTAACTCTTTAAACCTAAATGAAACAACATGGGACATATGATTTACTTCTGAGAACTAAGCATTGTGTGCAGAGGTTTTGCAGCTATCTCCTTTCCTTCAGTTTTTGTGCTAACATTCCTATATCAGAACCTAGCATTTACACTATAGGATAGGATTACCGCTGGTATAGCACCTAACTCTTTAAACCTAAATGAAAAAACATGGCACATATGACTTACTTCTGAGAACTAACCATTGTGTCCAGAGATTTTTCAGCTATCTCCTTTCCTTCAGTTTTTGTGCTAACATTCCTATGTCTAAAACTAGCTTTTACACTATAGGAAAGCATTACCGCGGGTATATCACCTAACTCTTTAAACCTAAATGAAACAACATGGCACCTATGATTTACTTCTGAGAACTAAGTATTGTGTGCAGAGATTTTGCAGCTATCTCCTTTCCTTCAGTTTTTTGTGCTAACATTCGTATCTCCAGAACTAGCATTTCTTATACAGGAAAGCATAACCGAGGGTATAGCACCTAACTCTTTAAACCTAAATGAAACAACATGGCACATATGATTTACTTCTGAGAACTAAGCATTGTGTGCAGAGGTTTAGCAGCTATCTCCTTTCCTTCAGTTTTTGTGCTAACATTCCTATATCAGAACCTAGCATTTACACTATAGGATAGGATTACCGCTGGTATAGCACCTAACTCTTTAAACCTAAATGAAAAAACATATCACATATGATTTACTTCTGGGAACTAACCATTGTGTCCAGAGATTTTTCAGCTATATCCTTTCCTTCAGTTTTTGTGCTAACATTCCTATGTCTAAAACTAGCTTTTACACTATAGGAAAGCATTACCGCGGGTATAGCACCTAACTCTTTAAACCTAAATGAAACAACATGGCACCTATGATTTACTTCTGAGAACTAAGTATTGTGTGCAGAGATTTTGAAGCTATCTCCTTTCCTTCAGTTTTTGTGCTAACATTCGTATCTCCAGAACTAGCATTTCTTATACAGGAAAGCATAACCGAGGGTATAGCACCTAACTCTTTAAACCTAAATGAAACAACATGGCACATATGATTTACTTCTGAGAACTAAGCATTGTGTGCAGAGATTTTTCAGCTATCTCCTTTCCTTCAGTTTTTGTGCTAACATTCGTATCTCTCATACTTGCATTTCCTATATAGGAAAGCATGACCGAGGGTATAGCACCTAAGTCTTTAAACCTAAATGAAACAATATGGCACATATGATTTAGTTCCGAGAACTAAGCATTGTGTGCAGAAGTTTTGCAGCTATCTCCTTTCCTTCAGTTTTTCTGCTAACATTCGTGTCTCTAAAACTAGCATGTCCTATATAGGAAAGCATAACCGAGGGTATAGCACCTCACTCTTTAAACCTAAATGAAACAACATGGTACATATGATTTCCTTCTGAAAACTAAGCATTGTGTGCAGAGATTTTTCAGCTATCTCCTTTCCTTCAGTTTTTGTGCTAACATTCCTATGTCTAAAACTAGCATTTACACTATAGGAAAGCATTACCGCGGGTATAGCACCTAACTCTTTAAACCTAAATGAAACAACATGGCACCTATGATTTACTTCTGAGAACTAAGCATTGTGTGCAGAGATTTTGCAGCTATCTCCTTTCCTTCAGTTCTTGTGCTAACATTCGTATCTCCAGAACTAGCATTTCTTATACAGGAAAGCATAACCGAGGGTATAGCACCTAACTCTTTAAACCTAAATGAAACAACATGGCACATATGATTTACGTCTGAGAACTAAGCATTTTGTGCAGAGGTTTTGCAGCTATCTCCTTTCCTTCAGTTTTTGTGCTAACATTCCTATATCAGAACCTAGCATTTACACTATAGGATAGGATTACCGCTGGAATAGCACCTAACTCTTTAAACCTAAATGAAATAACATGGCACATATGATTTACTTCTGAGAACTAACCATTGTGTGCAGAGGTTTTGCAGCTATCTCCTTTCCTTCAGTTTTTGTGCTAACATTCCTATATCAGAACCTAGTATTTACACTATAGGATAGGATTACCGCTGGTATAGCACCTAACTCTTTAAACCTAAATGAAACAACATGGCACATATGATTTACTTCTGAGAACTAACCATTGTGTCCAGAGATATTTCAGCTATCTCCTTTCCATCAGTTTTTGTGCTAACATTCCTATGTCTAAAACTAGCTTTTACACTATAGGAAAGCATTACCGCGGTTATAGCACCTAACTCTTTAAACCTAAATGAAACAACATGGCAGCTATGATTTACTTCTCAGAACTAAGCATTGTGTGCAGAGATTTTGCAGCTATCTCCTTTCCTTCAGTTTTTGTGCTAACATTCGTATCTCCAGAACTAGCATTTCTTATACAGGAAAGCATAACCGAGGGTATAGCACCTAACTCTTTAAACCTAAATGAAACAACATGGCACATATGATTTACTTCTGAGAACTAAGCATTGTGTGCAGAGGTTTTGCAGCTATCTCCTTTCCTTCAGTTTTTGTGCTGACATTCCTATATCAGAACCTAGCATTTACACTATAGGATAGGATTACCGCGGGTATAGCACCTAACTTTATAAACCTAAATGAAACAACATGGCACATATGATTTACTTGTGAGAACTAACCATTGTGTGCAGAGATTTTTCAGCTATCTCCTTTCCTTCAGTTTTTGTGCTAACATTCCTTTGTCTAAATCTAGCTTTTACACTATAGGAAAGCATTACGTGGGGTATAGCACCTAACTCTTTAAACTTAAATGAAACAACATGGCACATATGATTTACTTCCGAGAACGAAGCATTGTGTGCAGAGGTTTTGCAGCTATCTCCTTTCCTTCAGTTTTTCTACTAACATTCGTTTCTCTAAAACTAGCATTTCCTATATAGGAAAGCATAACCGAGGGTATAGCACCTCACTCTTTAAACCTAAATGAAACAACATGGCACATATGATTTCCTTCTGAAAACTAAGCATTGCGTGCAGAGATTTTTCAGCTATCTCCTTTCCTTCAGTTTTTGTGCTAACATTCCTATATCTAAAACTAGCATTTACACTATAGGAAAGCATTACCGCGGGTATAGCACCTAACTCTTTAAACCTAAATGAAACAACATGGCACCTATGATTTACTTCTGAGAACTAAGTATTGTGTGCAGAGATTTTGCAGCTATCTCCTTTCCTTCAGTTTTTGTGCTAACATTCGTATCTCCAGAACTAGCATTTCTTATACAGGAAAGCATAACCGAGGTTATAGCACCTAACTCTTTAAACCTAAATGAAAGAACATGGAACATATGATTTACTTCTGAGAACTAAGCATTGTGTGCAGAGGTTTTGCAGCTATCTCCTTTCCTTCAGTTTTTGTGCTAACATTCCTATATCAGAACCTAGCATTTACACTATAGGATAGGATTACCGCTGGTATAGCACCTACCTCTTTAAACCTAAATGAAACAACATGGCACTTATGATTTAACTCTGAGAACTAACCATTGTGTCCAGAGATTTTTCAGCTATCTCCTTTCCTTCAGTTTTTGCGCTAACATTCCTATGTCTAAAACTAGCTTTTACACTATAGGAAAGCATTACCGCGGGTATAGCACCTAACTCTTTAAACCTAAATGAAACAACATGGCACCTATGATTTACTTCTGAGAACTAAGCATTGTGTGCAGAGATTTTGCAGCTATCTCCTTTCCTTCAGTTTTTGTGCTAACATTCCTATGTCTAAAACTAGCATTTCCACTATAGGAAAGCATTACCACGGGTATAGCCCCTAACTCTTTAAACGTAAATGAAAAACTATGGCACATATGATTTACTTCTGAGAACTAAGCATTGTGTGCAGAGATTTTGCAGCTATCTCCTTTCCTTCAGTTTTTGTGCTAACATTCCTATGTCTAAAACTAGCATTTACACTATAGGAAAGCATTACCACGGGTATAGCACCTAACTCTTTAAACCTAAATGGAATAGCATGGCACATATGATTTACTTCTGAGAACTAACCATTGTGTGCAGAGATTTTTCAGCTATCTCCTTTCCTTCAGTTTTTGTGCTGACATTCCTATATCAGAACCTAGCATTTACACTATAGGATAGGATTACCGCGGGTATAGCACCTAACTCTTTAAACCTAAATGAAACAACATGGCACATATGATTTACTTCTGAGAACTAACCATTGTGTGCAGAGATTTTTCAGCTATCTCCTTTCCTTCAGTTTTTGTGCTAACATTCCTTTGTCTAAATCTAGCTTTTACACTATAGGAAAGCATTACGTGGGGTATAGCACCTAACTCTTTAAACCTAAATGAAACAACATGGCACTTATGATTTACTTCTGAGAACTAAGCAATGTGTGCAGAGATTTTGCAGCTAACCCCTTTCCTTCAGTTTTAGTGCTAACATTCATATCTCCAGAACTAGCATTTCCTATACAGGAAAGCATAACCGAGGGTATAGCACCTAACTCTTTAAACCTAAATGAAACAACATGGCACATATGATTTTCTTCTTAGAACTAACCATTGTGTGCAGAGATTGTTCAGCTATCTCCTTTCCTTCAGTTTTTGTGCTGACATTCGTATCTCTCATACTTGCATTTCCTATATAGGAAAGCATGACCGAGGGTATAGCACCTAAGTCTTTAAACCTAAATGAAACAAAATGGCACATATGATTTACTTCCGAGAACTAAGCATTGTGTGCAGAGGATTTGCAGCTATCTCCTTTCCTTCAGTTTTTCTGCTAACATTTGTATCACTAAAACTAGCATTTCCTATATAGGAAAGCATAACCGAGGGTATAGCACCTCACTCTTTAAACCTAAATGAAACAACATGGCACATATGATTTCCTTCTGAAAACTAAGCACTGTGTGCAGAGATTTTTCAACTATCTCCTTTCCTTCAGTTTTTGTGCTAACATTCCTATGTCTAAAACTTGCATTTACACTATTGGAAAGCATTACCGCGGGTATAGCACCTAACTCTTTAAACCTAAATGAAACAACATGGCACCTGTGATTTACTTCTGAGAACTAAGCATTTTGTGCAGAGATTTTGCAGCTATCTCCTTTCCTTCAGTTCTTGTGCTAACATTCGTATCTCCAGAACTAGCATTTCTTATACAGGAAAGCATAACCGAGGTTATAGCACCTAACTCTTTAAACCTAAATGAAACAACATGGGACATATGATTTACTTCTGAGAACTAAGCATTGTGTGCAGAGGTTTTGCAGCTATCTCCTTTCCTTCAGTTTTTGTGCTAACATTCCTATATCAGAACCTAGCATTTACACTATAGGATAGGATTACCGCTGGTATAGCACCTAACTCTTTAAACCTAAATGAAAAAACATGGCACATATGACTTACTTCTGAGAACTAACCATTGTGTCCAGAGATTTTTTCAGCTATCTCCTTTCCTTCAGTTTTTGTGCTAACATTCCTATGTCTAAAACTAGCTTTTACACTATAGGAAAGCATTACCGCGGGTATATCACCTAACTCTTTAAACCTAAATGAAACAACATGGCACCTATGATTTACTTCTGAGAACTAAGTATTGTGTGCAGAGATTTTGCAGCTATCTCCTTTCCTTCAGTTTTTGTGCTAACATTCGTATCTCCAGAACTAGCATTTCTTATACAGGAAAGCATAACCGAGGGTATAGCACCTAACTCTTTAAACCTAAATGAAACAACATGGCACATATGATTTACTTCTGAGAACTAAGCATTGTGTGCAGAGGTTTAGCAGCTATCTCCTTTCCTTCAGTTTTTGTGCTAACATTCCTATATCAGAACCTAGCATTTACACTATAGGATAGGATTACCGCTGGTATAGCACCTAACTCTTTAAACCTAAATGAAAAAACATGGCACATATGATTTACTTCTGGGAACTAACCATTGTGTCCAGAGATTTTTCAGCTATCTCCTTTCCTTCAGTTTTTGTGCTAACATTCCTATGTCTAAAACTAGCTTTTACACTATAGGAAAGCATTACCGCGGGTATAGCACCTAACTCTTTAAACCTAAATGAAACAACATGGCACCTATGATTTACTTCTGAGAACTAAGTATTGTGTGCAGAGATTTTGAAGCTATCTCCTTTCCTTCAGTTTTTGTGCTAACATTCGTATCTCCAGAACTAGCATTTCTTATACAGGAAAGCATAACCGAGGGTATAGCACCTAACTCTTTAAACCTAAATGAAACAACATGGCACATATGATTTACTTCTGAGAACTAAGCATTGTGTGCAGAGATTTTTCAGCTATCTCCTTTCCTTCAGTTTTTGTGCTAACATTCGTATCTCTCATACTTGCATTTCCTATATAGGAAAGCATGACCGAGGGTATAGCACCTAAGTCTTTAAACCTAAATGAAACAATATGGCACATATGATTTAGTTCTGAGAACTAAGCATTGTGTGCAGAAGTTTTGCAGCTATCTCCTTTCCTTCAGTTTTTCTGCTAACATTCGTGTCTCTAAAACTAGCATGTCCTATATAGGAAAGCATAACCGAGGGTATAGCACCTCACTCTTTAAACCTAAATGAAACAACATGGCACCTATGATTTACTTCTGAGAACTAAGCATTGTGTGCAGAGATTTTGCAGCTATCTCCTTTCCTTCAGTTCTTGTGCTAACATTCGTATCTCCAGAACTAGCATTTCTTATACAGGAAAGCATAACCGAGGGTATAGCACCTAACTCTTTAAACCTAAATGAAAGAACATGGCACCTATGATTTACTTCTCAGAACTAAGCATTGTGTGCAGAGATTTTGCAGCTATCTCCTTTCCTTCAGTTTTTGTGCTAACATTCCTATGTCTAAAACTAGCATTTCCACTATAGGAAAGCATTACCACGGGTATAGCACCTAACTCTTTAAACGTAAATGAAAAACTATGGTACATATGATTTACTTCTGAGAACTAAGCATTGTGTGCAGAGATTTTGCAGCTATCTCCTTTCCTTCAGTTTTTGGGCTAACATTCCTATGTCTAAAACTACCATTTACACTATAGGAAAGCATTACCACGGGTACAGCACCTAACTCTTTAAACCTAAATGGAATAGCATGGCACATATGATTTACTTCTGAGAACTAACATTGTGTGCAGAGATTTTTTCAGCTATCTCCTTTCCTTCAGTTTTTGTGCTGACATTCCTATATCAGAACCTAGCATTTACACTATAGGATAGGATTACCGCGGGTATAGCACCTAACTCTTTAAACCTAAATGAAAAAACATGGCACATATGATTTACTTCTGAGAACTAACCATTGTGTCCAGAGATTTTTCAGCTATCTCCTTACCTTCAGTTTTTTGTGCTAACATTCCTATGTCTAAAACTAGCTTTTACACTATAGGAAAGCATTACCCGCGGGTATAGCACCTAACTCTTTAAACCTAAATGAAACAACATGGCACCTATGATTTACTTCTGAGAACTAAGTATTGTGTGCAGAGATTTTGCAGCTATCTCCTTTCCTTCAGTTTTTGTGCTAACATTCGTATCTCCAGAACTAGCATTTCTTATACAGGAAAGGCATAACCGAGGTATAGCACCTAACTCTTTAAACCTAAATGAAACAACATGGCACATATGATTTACTTCTGAGAATTAAGCATTGTGTGCAGAGATTTTTCAGCTATCTCCTTTCCTTCAGTTTTTGTGCTAACATTCGTATCTCTCATACTTGCATTTCCTATATAGGAAAGCATGGACCGAGGGTATAGCACCTAAGTCTTTAAACCTAAATGAAACAATATGGCACATATGATTTACTTCCGAGAACTAAGCATTGTGTGCAGAAGTTTTGCAGCTATCTCCTTTCCTTCAGTTTTTCTGCTAACATTCGTATCTCTAAAACTAGCATTTCCTATATAGGAAAGCATAACCGAGGGTATAGCACCTCACTCTTTAAACCTAAATGAAACAACATGGGACATATGATTTACTTCTGAGAACTAACCATTCTGTGCAGAGATTTTTCAGCCATCTCCTTTCCTTCACTTTTTGTGCTAACATTCCTATGTCTAAAACTAGCTTTTACACTATAGGAAAGCATTACCTCGGGTATAGCACCTAACTCTTTAAACCTAAATGAAACAACATGGCACATATGATTTACTTCTGAGAACTAAGCAATGTGTGCAGAGATTTTGCAGCTAACTCCTTTCCTTCAGTTTTAGTGCTAACATTCATATCTCCAGAACTAGCATTTCCTTTACAGGAAAGCATAACCGAGGGTATAGCACCTAACTCTTTAAACCTAAATGAAACAACATGGCACATATGATTTACTTCTTAGAACTAACCATTGTGTGCAGAGATTTTGCAGCTATCTCCTTTCCTTCAGTTTTTGTGCTAACATTCGTATCTCTCATACTAGCATTTCCTATATAGGAAAGAATAACCGAAGGTATAGCACCTAAGTCTTTAAACCTAAATGAATCAACATGGCACATATGATTTACTTCTGAGAACTAACCATTGTGTGCAGAGATTTTTCAGCCATCTCCTTTCCTTCACTTTTTGTGCTAACATTCCTATGTCTAAAACTAGCTTTTACACTATAGGAAAGCATTACCGCGGGTATAGCACCTAACTCTTTAAACCTAAATGAAACAACATGGCACCTATGATTTACTTCTGAGAACTAAGTATTGTGTGCAGAGATTTTGAAGCTATCTCCTTTCCTTCAGTTTTTGTGCTAACATTCGTATCTCCAGAACTAGCATTTCTTATACAGGAAAGCATAACCGAGGGTATAGCACCTAACTCTTTAAACCTAAATGAAACAACATGGCACATATGATTTACTTCTGAGAACTAAGCATTGTGTGCAGAGATTTTTCAGCTATCTCCTTTCCTTCAGTTTTTGTGCTAACATTCGTATCTCTCATACTTGCATTTCCTATATAGGAAAGCATGACCGAGGGTATAGCACCTAAGTCTTTAAACCTAAATGAAACAATATGGCACATATGATTTAGTTCTGAGAACTAAGCATTGTGTGCAGAAGTTTTGCAGCTATCTCCTTTCCTTCAGTTTTTCTGCTAACATTCGTGTCTCTAAAACTAGCATGTCCTATATAGGAAAGCATAACCGAGGGTATAGCACCTCACTCTTTAAACCTAAATGAAACAACATGGCACCTATGATTTACTTCTGAGAACTAAGCATTGTGTGCAGAGATTTTGCAGCTATCTCCTTTCCTTCAGTTCTTGTGCTAACATTCGTATCTCCAGAACTAGCATTTCTTATACAGGAAAGCATAACCGAGGGTATAGCACCTAACTCTTTAAACCTAAATGAAAGAACATGGCACCTATGATTTACTTCTCAGAACTAAGCATTGTGTGCAGAGATTTTGCAGCTATCTCCTTTCCTTCAGTTTTTGTGCTAACATTCCTATGTCTAAAACTAGCATTTCCACTATAGGAAAGCATTACCACGGGTATAGCACCTAACTCTTTAAACGTAAATGAAAAACTATGGTACATATGATTTACTTCTGAGAACTAAGCATTGTGTGCAGAGATTTTGCAGCTATCTCCTTTCCTTCAGTTTTTGGGCTAACATTCCTATGTCTAAAACTACCATTTACACTATAGGAAAGCATTACCACGGGTACAGCACCTAACTCTTTAAACCTAAATGGAATAGCATGGCACATATGATTTACTTCTGAGAACTAACCATTGTGTGCAGAGATTTTTCAGCTATCTCCTTTCCTTCAGTTTTTGTGCTGACATTCCTATATCAGAACCTAGCATTTACACTATAGGATAGGATTACCGCGGGTATAGCACCTAACTCTTTAAACCTAAATGAAAAAACATGGCACATATGATTTACTTCTGAGAACTAACCATTGTGTCCAGAGATTTTTCAGCTATCTCCTTACCTTCAGTTTTTGTGCTAACATTCCTATGTCTAAAACTAGCTTTTACACTATAGGAAAGCATTACCGCGGGTATAGCACCTAACTCTTTAAACCTAAATGAAACAACATGGCACCTATGATTTACTTCTGAGAACTAAGTATTGTGTGCAGAGATTTTGCAGCTATCTCCTTTCCTTCAGTTTTTGTGCTAACATTCGTATCTCCAGAACTAGCATTTCTTATACAGGAAAGCATAACCGAGGGTATAGCACCTAACTCTTTAAACCTAAATGAAACAACATGGCACATATGATTTACTTCTGAGAATTAAGCATTGTGTGCAGAGATTTTTCAGCTATCTCCTTTCCTTCAGTTTTTGTGCTAACATTCGTATCTCTCATACTTGCATTTCCTATATAGGAAAGCATGACCGAGGGTATAGCACCTAAGTCTTTAAACCTAAATGAAACAATATGGCACATATGATTTACTTCCGAGAACTAAGCATTGTGTGCAGAAGTTTTGCAGCTATCTCCTTTCCTTCAGTTTTTCTGCTAACATTCGTATCTCTAAAACTAGCATTTCCTATATAGGAAAGCATAACCGAGGGTATAGCACCTCACTCTTTAAACCTAAATGAAACAACATGGGACATAATGATTTACTTCTGAGAACTAACCATTCTGTGCAGAGATTTTTCAGCCATCTCCTTTCCTTCACTTTTTGTGCTAACATTCCTATGTCTAAAACTAGCTTTTACACTATAGGAAAGCATTACCTCGGGTATAGCACCTAACTCTTTAAACCTAAATGAAACAACATGGCACATATGATTTACTTCTGAGAACTAAGCAATGTGTGCAGAGATTTTGCAGCTAACTCCTTTCCTTCAGTTTTAGTGCTAACATTCATATCTCCAGAACTAGCATTTCCTTTACAGGAAAGCATAACCGAGGGTATAGCACCTAACTCTTTAAACCTAAATGAAAACAACATGGCACATATGATTTACTTCTTAGAACTAACCATTGTGTGCAGAGATTTTGCAGCTATCTCCTTTCCTTCAGTTTTTGTGCTAACATTCGTATCTCTCATACTAGCATTTCCTATATAGGAAAGAATAACCGAAGGTATAGCACCTAAGTCTTTAAACCTAAATGAATCAACATGGCACATATGATTTACTTCTGAGAACTAACCATTGTGTGCAGAGATTTTTCAGCCATCTCCTTTCCTTCACTTTTTGTGCTAACATTCCTATGTCTAAAACTAGCTTTTACACTATAGGAAAGCATTACCTCGGGTATAGCACCTAACTCTTTAAACCTAAATGAAACAACATGGCACATATGATTTACTTCTGAGAACTAAGCAATGTGTGCAGAGATTTTGCAGCTATCTCCTTTCCTTCAGTTTTTCTGCTAACATTCTTTTCTCTAAAACTAGCATTTCCTATATAGGAAGCATAACCGAGGGTATAGCACCTAAGTCTTTAAACCTAAATGAAACAACATGGCACATATGATTTCCTTCTGAAAACTAAGCATTGTGTGCAGAGATTTTTCAGCTATCTCCTTTCCTTCAGTTTTTGTGCTAACATTCCTATATCAGAACCTAGCATTTACAATATAGGATAGGATTACCGCTGGTATAGCACCTAACTCTTTAAACCTAAATGAAACAACATGGCACTTATGATTTACCTCTGAGAACTAACCATTGTGTCCAGAGATTTTTCAGCTATCTCCTTTCCTTCAGTTTTTGCGCTAACATTCCTATGTCTAAAACTAGCTTTTACACTATAGGAAAGCATTACCGCGGGTATAGCACCTAACTCTTTAAACCCTAAATGAAACAACATGGCACGTATGATTTACTTCTGAGAACTAAGCATTGTGTGCAGAGATTTTGCAGCTATCTCCTTTCCTTCAGTTTTTGTGCTAACATTCATGTCTGCAGAACTAGCATTTCTATAAAGGAAAGCATAACCGAGGGTATAGCACCTAACTCTTTAAACCTAAATGAAAAAACATGGCACATATGATTTACTTCTGAGAACTAAGCATTGTGTGCACAGTTTTTGCAGCTATCTCCTTTCCTTCAGTTTTTGTGCTAACATTCGTATCTCTCATACTTGCATTTCCTATATAGGAAAGCATGACCGAGGGTATAGCACCTAAGTCTTTAAACCTAAATGAAACAACATGGCACCTATGATTTACTTCTGAGAACTAAGCATTGTGTGCAGGGATTTTGCAACTATCTCCTTTCCTTCAGTTTTTGTGCTAACATTCGTGTCTGCAGAACTAGCATTTCTTATACAGGAAAGCATAACCGAGGGTATAGTACCTAACTCTTTAAACCTAAATGAAACAACATGGCACATATGATTTACTTCTGAGAACTAACCATTGTGTGCAGAGATTTTCAGCTATCTCCTTTCCTTCAGTTTTTGTGCTAACATTCCTTTGTCTAAATCTAGCTTTTACACTATAGGAAAGCATTACGTGGGGTATAGCACCTAACTCTTTAAACCTAAATGAAACAACATGGCACATATGATTTACTTCTGAGAACTAAGCAATGTGTGCAGAGATTTTGCAGCTATCCCCTTTCCTTCAATTTTAGTGCTAACATTCATATCTCCAGAACTAGCATTTCCTATACAGGAAAGCATAACCGAGGGTATAGCACCTCACTCTTTAAACCTAAATGAAACAACATGGCACATATGATTTACTTATTAGAACTAACCATTGTGTGCAGAGATTTTTCAGCTATCTCCTTTCCTTCAGTTTTTGTGCTAACATTCGTATCTCCAGAACTAGCATTTCTTATACAGGAAAGCATAACCGAGGTTATAGCACCTAACTTTTTAAACCTAAATGAAACAACATGGGACATATGATTTACTTCTGAGAACTAAGCATTGTGTGCAGAGGTTTAGCAGCTATCTCCTTTCCTTCAGTTTTTGTGCTAACATTCCTATATCAGAACCTAGCATTTACACTGTAGGATAGGATTACCGCGGGTATAGCACCTAAGTCTTTAAACCTAAATGAAACAATATGGCACATATGATTTACTTCTGAGAAATAACCATTGTGTGCAGAGATTTTTCAGCTATCTCCTTTCCTTCAGTTTTTGTGCTAACATTCCTTTGTCTAAAACTAGATTTTACACTATAGGAAAGCATTACGTGGGGTATAACACCTAACTCTTTAAACCTAAATGAAACAACATGGCACATATTATTTACTTCTGATAACTAAGCAATGTGTGCAGAGATTTTGCAGCTATCCCCTTTCCTTCAGTTTTAGTGCTAACATTCATATCCTCAGAACTAGAATTTCCTATACAGGAAAGCATAACCGAGGGTATA